>NW_027204400.1:0-29775 GCF_024711535.1 Dipodomys merriami
CAATTCCCAGCATCTGAGATCGAGCCCCAAGGGTTGACAAAATAAGAACAGATTGACATGTAGATGGTATTATGCTAATAAATATATATCTTTACAGAGTGCCAGAGATGTTGATACATTATTCAGTTATATAGACTACATTTCTACCAATTCTTGGGTATTTATTATGCCTCCATGTAATTAATGTTATTGTTTTAATCCTTAATAAACTATTAAGTAAATCAAGGTCCTGAAATTATTGTATCCCTGTAAGAAATAGTATTCTTTTAATGTTTCATATTAAATAAAATCAGTCTACTGAAATTATGATGTCTAATTTTATACGAGTAGTATTCACGATTAGCTCATTCAACTGTACATTCATAACATTCCATCCTTATTCCAATGGATGGGAATGAGTCTCTTAGGATCTTCCACTATCTGGAAGTGGCATGACTGGGATTCGAACTCTAGACCTATGTTCCTTTGCAGGACTATGGCTTCCCCAATAGCCCGCCAGCCTTCAGCAATGCAAGATGAAGTACCCTTTGGATCTCTGTCATTCAGACCCAGATGGTCATGGTGCAAAGGAAGAAAATGTAAAAATGCAATCATGCAACATTTTTTTTTTTGGTCGGTCATAGGGTTTGAATTCTGGGCATGGGTATTGTCCCTGTGCTCTTCAACTCAAGGCGAGCACTCTACCGCTTGAGTCATAGCACTACTTCCGTGTTTCTAGTGGTTTACTGGAGATAAGATTCTCACGGACTTTCCCGCCAGGGCTGGCTTTGAACTGCGATCCTCAGATCTCAGCCTCTTGTGTAGCTTGGATTACAGTTGTGAACCACCGGCGCCCGCCTCTGTCACTTTTACTCTGTGCATATTTTTCCCACTTGCAAGGTTTGGAGATCTAGGATCCTAGTATCTGCTGTGGCTCCAGTGGCTGCACCCCAGCGTAGGATGATGGAAGCTGAGGCAGAGTTGCCATGACCTGAGTTTAAGACCTTGTTTCTCAAAATAAATAAATAAATAAAAAATAGCTCCCTGGCTTGCAATTCACGCTGTTTTTTTCTACCAGGCTTTGGATTTGAACTCAGGGTCTGAGTAACTCTGTAGCACTGTGGAAGTTCACCATGCTTGAAGACAAGAAAGTCGGGCCTGGTCCCTAGGCCTGAATTCAAGCCCCAGCCCTGGAAAACATACTATTTATATTCATTATAAAGATAGAATTTGTATTTACCTATAGATGTTCAGTCCATATCCTGTTTGTTGTAGTTATTGATTGTATTTTTGTTTTATTCAACTATTTACCGTTTATTGACTGTGAAGATATGCATTCCATTTATTATACTGATGACATCCCATCACATAGTATCTCAATTTGTAGATGTGTTCTCCATCATGTCTGACACCCAGGACTCTCAGAGAAAAGGAAAACAGGTGTCACACTTGGCTTATTATTCCACAATCCAGTTGTTTGCAGTGCTGGGATCTGAACTCAGGACCTAGCAGACCCAATTCAACACAGCATCCTCTAGCCAAGGAAGCTGCCAGGCAGTTCCCAGACCCTGAGATTGAGCCACAGGGGTGGACAAAATAGCCATACATGGATAGGCAGGTGGCAGTATACCAACAAATATATATTTGTATAGAATTCCAGAGACATCTACTTAAGATTCAATGACATCAACTACATTCCTACCAACTCTTAGGTATTTATTATGCTGCCATTGAAGGAATAGTATTGTTTTCATGCTTAATTACCCATTCATTAAGATCAATCAGCATCCTAGGATCATTGCGTCCCATTTTAGATTAGACGATGCCCGCAGAAACTTATTCAATCATGAGTTTCCAAATATTCCATCGTTATTCCCGTGCATAGGAACAAGTCTCTTGGGAAGTCTCCCCACTGGTAGGTGTCAGGACCAGGATTCAATATCAGGGCCTTCGCTAACATATGGGCCTGTGGCTTCCGCAATAGCCCGCTAGCCTTGTCCAATGCAAAGTGAAGTAAACTTGTAGCCTTGTCATTCAGGCCCAGATTGGTCACCATGCAAAGGAATAAAATGTAAAAAATCCATTCTGCGGCTATTTTTCAGTGAGTGTTTTTATTTTCTCCTGCAAGGCTTCAGGGCCTAGGATCACAGGGTCGGCTATGCGCCCATGGCAGCCCACCAGCCTAAAGTGATCGAAGCTGAGGCAGAGTTGCCATGAACTGAGTTCAAATCGCTTGGGTGGCAAAAAAATAAAATAAAATAAAAAATAATAAACATCCGAGCTCAGAATTCACATCATTTTCTCTGCCACAGCTGGGATTCCAACTCAGACCTGGATAACACTATAGCACGGTGGGTGAAGGGGAAGCTCACCCTCCTTGAAGACTACAAGGTCAGGTCTGCTTCCAGGGCCTGAATTGAAACTCCCACACTGGCAAAAATCATATGCCCACCTAATTCAAACATAGGATCTCTATTTACATACATGTGTGTAATGCATCGTGCATTCAATGTAGTTATTCTTTTTATTTATGTCTTAGTAAGGGATGCATTTTGTATTTTATTGATTATTATGACAGTTATAACTGTGCTGGCAGGGATGAGAACTAATTCCCATGTCTATAGCATTGCTTAAGCCTTCTCCATCCTAGCTGAGACCCAGAATTTTCACAGGGCAGGAAAACAAGTGGACATATTGGATTCTCACATCTGCATTCCTCTTTTGGAAGTGTTGGGGTTGGAACTTAGAGCTTAGCAAACCCAATAGGAGAAAGGGTCAAGGTGAGGACACCATGCTGAGAGCTAATAAGGAACTAAGCTCTTCCCAGGACCTGAGATCGAGCCCCAGGAGTGGGAGAGGGAAAGCACAATACTCATCCATTCATAAGCTGAAGGTAGTCAGCATATTTGTATACAGTAGGAGAGATGGTGACCTGTGATGGAATCCAATATACTCCATGACTACCGATTCTTGGATCTTTCCAGATGCCTCCATTTCATGACTGTGATGATTATGGTCAAGCTTTATCAACTCTTCATTGAAAATAATCGATACACAATGAATCTTGCCTATCATTTCCTGCCACGCCTACTCCGGTGGAGTCTGCTTAGCATGGCAAACCTGCTTTTAGATCTGAGAATGGGGCTTTAAAGAGGCCTACCTCCTGGAAAGGCTGCCAAGCCCCTGGGAAAGATGTGTTTCTGTTTTCCTTTTCCTCACTGTATAGGAGCGCCTATTAATCTTTTACTGTTCTTGCTGCTTGTTCTACTTACTCATGTTCTACGTTCCCTTATTCAAGGCTCTTTTGTTGACGACTCCAACATCCGATGAGTGTCCTGAGGATATGACTAACTCACCAGAGTTAAGTGCTACCCTGAAAGCCCCTCTTATGGAGGCTAGTAGACAAGTCATAAGTAAATATAAAAGTATTGGGGGTTTCATGATGTCACTTCAGCAGAAGGAATTGTAAGAAATTTACAAGAAGCTGTAGGCACGGCTAGAGCAGAAAGAGTGTATGGCTATTGGAGACGTCCCTTTAATCCTGAAGCATATACAATAGACTCATATAGATATCCTGTGGATAAGAAAGATGTAGAGGGATATGTGGACCAAAAACTAAATAAGATTCCTAAAAAGTCGGTAGATGGAAGGTGGCAATGGCTTATCAAAGGAAAATGATGGGATCCTCCATTATCTAGAGGACCCCAGAGACTTCCCCCAGATCCATAGCCTTTTACAGTTGTGTATGATAAGGATGGCAATCATTGGGAGAACTACTTAGGAGAAAGAACTTCCTATTACTCTCTTCCATTTACTCAGAGACTTGCTAGATCTAGGCCTCTTTGGTACTTACTATCAAAGAAGGAATAAGAAAGATCTTATGAGCCAGTTAAGGCCTCTATGGAGAAGAGTAAACGATTATGTGAACGGGTTACAGAAAAGACACTGTGAGCTTAAATTTGATATATGGCCAGATTTAACTAAGTATACTAAATATCATGATTTGGGCCACAAATTGGGGACCCTCTAAAGAATGGCAAAGAAGCAAAATTGCTTAAAAAAGATTTGAATCATATAAAGTACAAAACTAAACAAAAGTAACTATGAAGTACTAGAGTTCATGCCTTTCTGTTCAGCCCTTGCCCATATGCTCTGGTTAATGGTTAATAGGTGATAAACATTGAAACCAATTGTATTTCTTAAAAATAGAGGTAAAGCCAAAAACAAGTGCCTATCGTCATAGTTCGTCATCCAAAAAACAAGATCAGGTGACCAGCTGGTGACCGATCACCCAAGAATGAAGCCTTACAACAAGATTGTGTAACCTTTTGCCCATTCTCATGGAGACTTTTGCTATAAAAGCTTGTTATCCTCTGCAATAAATCCCACTCAGCACTCACTCCTCTTGTGTGTGAGTTGTCTGCCATCTCCCCACCTATTCCAGTTATCTCCACTTGGTGTCCTCAGTTGTCCGACAGAGCTGGTCCGTGGCAATTTCCTAAGTTCATCCTGCAGAAAGTACTCATTCAAAGATGAGAATTCAACGACCCTTCCAAGTGCCAGAAACGAGTATATCAGGATCTTCCGCCATTCCCTCAATGGAGGGGGAATGACCTGGATTCGACCTTGAGGTCTCCGATACCCCGTTGCCCTTAGGCTTCCCCGAGAGCCAGCAGACCTTCAGTCACTCCAGGTCAACTTCACTCTGCAGGCCGCTGAGTTCGGACCCAGCATGGTCACCATGCAAAGGAAAATGAACATAAAAGGGCCAGGTGGAACTTCCTGCCACTTTTTTTTTCCCCTAGCAGCTTTTTTTTTTTCCTGCAAGCTCTGGGGTCCTAGAATCTGATGATGGGTTGTAGATCCAGAGGCTACAGCCTAGGATGATTGGAACTGAAGTAGAGTTGCCACGACTTGAGTTCAAGCTCTGAGTCTGTTAAAAAATATTATGAAGGAAGCACCCTAGCTCCGAATTCGCCCCATTTTACTGCCAGAGCTCGGGTTTGAACTCAAGTCTGGGTAACTCTGTTGCACTGTGGGGGAAGGGGAAGATCACCATCCTTGAAGACTACAAGTTCAGGCCTGCTCCCAGTGCCTGAATTGAAGCCCCAACTCTGGCAAAAATCATATGCCCACCTATTTTACACATAGGATCTCTATTTACATACATGTGTGGAATGTGTCATGCTTTCAGTGTAGTTATTTATTTTATTGTGTGTCTTAGTCAGAGATGCATTTTGTATTTTATTGAGTATGATGACAGATATAAAGGTGCTGACATGCATGACAACCTATTCCCATGTCTATAGAGTTGCCTGTGCCTTGTCCATCCTAGATGAGACCCAGGACTTTCACAGGACAGGAAAGCAAGTGAACTGTTATACTGCTCACATCAGGATTCATGTTTTGGCAGTGTTGTAATTTGAACTCAGAACCTAGCAGGCCCAATTGGCGAAAGGGTCAAGGTGAGGACACTGGCCTGTGAGCAACTGAGGAGCTAGACTATTCCCAGAACCTGACATTGAGCACCAGGGAGGGCCAGTATAGGCATAAATTCATAATTTAAACATAGGACCTCTATTGATATACATGTGTGGACAGCATCTTGCATTTGGTGCACTTCTCCTTAACTTGTGTCTAATTCATGGAGGTATTGTGTATTTTACTGAGTATGGTGACAGGTATAACTGTGCTGTCTTGGATGACAACCTGTTCCCATGGTTATAGAGTTGCCTATATAGCATGCTCCATTCCTAGCTGAGAAGCAGGACTTTCACAGCACAGGAAAAGAGGAGGATCACTTGGCTTCTCACATCAGTATTCATCTTTTAACAGTACTGGGATTTGAACTCAAGGCTTAACAAACCCAAGTGGTGAATGGGTCATGGTGAGTATACCAGCCTGTGAGCCAATAGAGTGTTAGTTCTGTCCTGGGACCTGAGATCGAGCCCTGGTGGGGCCATTATTGATATAAATTCATAATTTACACAGATGATCTCTATTTACTTACATGTGTGGAATGCATCATGCATTCAGTGTAGTTATTCTTTCTATTTTGTGTCTTAATCAGGGATGCATTTTGTATTTTATTGCATATGATGACAGATATAACTGTGCTGACATGGATGGCAATCTATTCCAATGAGTATAGAGTTGCCTATATAGCATACTGTGTCCTACCTGAGACCCAGGACTTCACAGCACAGGAAAACAGGTGCAACAATGGGCTTCTGAAAGAAGCATTCATGTTTTGGCAGAGTTGGGATTTGAACTCAAAGCCTAGCAGGCCCAATTGGTGAAAATGTTAAGGGAAGGACACTGGTCTGTGAGCAACTGAGGAGCTAGGCCGTTCCCAGGACCTGACATCGAGCCCTAGGGAGGGCCAGGATAGGCATAAATTCCTAATTGAAACAGGATCTGTATTGACATATTTGTGTAGACAGCATCTTGCGTTCGGTGTACTTCTCCTTAACTTGTGTCAAATTCATGGAGGTATTGTGTATTTTACTGAGTATGGTGACAGATATAATGTGCTGACATGATGGCAACCTGTTCTCATGGTTATAGAGTGGCCTATACATTCATTCTCCATCCTAGCTGAGACCCAGGACTTCCACACGAGAGGAAAACAGATGCAACGACTGGCTTCTGACAACAGGATGAAACTTTTGTCAGTGCTGGGATTTGAACTCAAATCTGGGTAACCCCATTGCAATGTGGGGGAAGGGGAAGCTCACCATCCTTGAAGACTAGAATGTCAGACCTGGTCCAAGGCCTGATTTGAAGCCCCAGAACTGGACAAAATAACAAGCCCAACTCTTTCAAACATATCTCTACTTCCATACTGGGGTGGTATGCATCTTGCATTCATTGTAGATTTTTTTTTTATTTTGAGTCTTATTCATGGATGTATTGTGTATTTTATTGAGTCTGGTAACAGGGATATCTGTGCTGCCCTGGATGCCAACTGATTCCCATGAGTAGAGAGTTGCCTATATAGCATTCTCCATCCTAGCTGAGACCCAGGACTTTCACAGCACAGGAAAACAGGCAACGATGGGCTTCTCACATCAGGATGAATCTTTTGGTAGGGTTGGGATTTGAACTCAAGGCCTAGCAGGCCCAAGTGGTGGATGGGTCAAGATGAGCACACCAGCCTGTGAGCCACTAAGTTGATATGCCCTTCCTGGGACCTGAGATTGAGCCCCAGTGGGGGCCTTAATAGTCATCAATTCATAATTAAAACAGAGGATCTCTATTTCCATACATGGGTGGGCAGCATCTTGGGTTCGGTGTAGTCATTGTTTTTACATGGTGTCTTATTCACGACGTATTCTGTATTTTACTGAGTATAGGATGACAGATACAACTGTGGTGACCTGGATGACAACCTATTCCCATGAGTATAGAGTTGCCTATGCATTCTCCATCCTAGCTGAGACCCAGAACTTGCACAGCACAGAAGAACAGGTGCAATGACTGTTTTCTCACATCAGGGTGAATTTTTGGCAGTGCTGGGATTCGAACTTGGGGTCTAGGAGGCCCAACTGCCCAATGGGTCCATGTGAGCACACCAGCCTGTGAACAACTAAGAAGCTGGGCCTTTCCCAGGAACTGAGATCTATCCCTAGGGAGGCCACAATAATCGTCAATGCATCATTGAAACATGGGATGTCTATTCACATCCATGTGTGGACTGCCTCCTGCAATGAGTGTAGTTATCCTCTCTATTTTGTGTGCTATGCATGGATGTATTTAGTATGTTCTTGAGTATATGATGACAGGTATAACTGGGCTGACATGGATGACAACCTATTCCTATGGCTATAGGGTGGCCCATGCATTCTCCATCCTAGCTGAGACCAAGGACTCCCACAAGAAAAATAAATAGGTGTAAACACTGTCTTGTCACATTAGGATGAATCTTTTGGCACTGCTAGGATCAGAAATTAGGGCCTAGTAGGCCCAATAGGTGATTGGGTCCACGTAAGCACACCAGCTTGTGAGCCACTAAGGAGCTAGGCCAGTCTTAGGACTTGAGATCGAGCCCCAGGGCAGAGGTCCTGGGGAGCACAATAGTCATCCATTTATAAGCTCAAGATATTATGCAAATAAGTACATATTTGTACAGTGTAGGAAAGATGGCGAACTGTGATGAAATCCAATCTACCCTGTGACTACCAATGGTTAGATCTTCCACTATGCCTCTATTTCATGACTGTGATGATTATGTTCATGCTTCATCAACTCTTCATGAACAATAATCGATACCCCATGAGTCTTGCCTACCATTTCCTGCTTGCATCCTGCAGGAACTACTCATTCAACCACATTCCATGACTCTTCCTAGGTCCGGAAACAAGTATTTCAGGATCTCCCGCCATTCCCTCAATGTAGAGGGGCTGTCCAGGATTTGAAATTGGGGTGTCTGTTGCCTGGTCAGCCTGGGGCTCCTCTGATATCCAGCAGGCCTTCATCCATGCCAAGTCACCTTCAATCTGCAAGCCATCAGGTTCAGACCCAGCAAGGTCACCATGCAAAGGAAAATAAACAAAAAAGCATCAGGTGGAACTTCCTGCCACGTTTTTCTTCTCATGTCCATTTTGTTTGTTTGTTTGTTTTTTTCCTGCAAGCCCTGGGGTCCTAGGATCCAAGGATGGGCTGTGGGTCCAGAGGCTGCATCCTAGGATGATCAGAGCTGAGACAGAATTGCCACAACTTGAGTTCAAGCCCTGGGTATGGAAAAAAATTAAAAATTAAAAAATTATGAATGAAGCACACTCGCTCAGAATTTGCGCCATTTTACTGCCAGAGCTGGGTTTTGAATTCAGGTCTGAGTAACTCTGTTGCGCTGTGAAGGAGGGGGCAGCTCACCATCCTTGAAGACTACAAGGTCAGGCCTGCTCCCAGTGCCAGAATTTGAAGCCCCAACACTGGCAAAAATCATATGCCCACTTACTTTACACATAGGATCTCTATTTACATACATGTGTGGAATGCATCATGATTTCTGTGTAGTTATTCATTTTATTCTATCTTAGTCAGGAAAGCATTTGCATTTCATTGAGTATGATAACAGATTTAACTTTGCTAACATGGATGACAACCTATTCCCATGTCTATAGAGTTTCCTATGCCTTGTCCATCCTAGATGAGACCCAGGATTTTCACAGGACAGGAAAACAGGTGGACTGATGTACTGCTCACATCAGGATTGATGTTTTGACAGTGTTGTGATTTGAACTCAGATCCTAACAGGCCAAATTGGTGTAAGGCTCAAGGTGAGGACACTGGCCTGTGAGCAACTGAGGAGCTAGACCATTCCCAGAACCTGACATTAAGCACCAGGGAGGGCCAGGATAGTCATAAATTCATAATTTATACATGGGATCTCTATTGATATACATGTGTGGACAGCATCTTGCATTCGGTGTACTTCTCCTTAACTTGTGTCTAATTCATGGAGGTATTGTGTATTTTACTGAGTATGCTGACAGCTACAACTGTGCTGACATGGATGTCAACCTGTTCCCATGGTGGTTGAATTGCCTATATAGCATGCTCCATCCTAGCTGAGTCCCAGGACTTTCATAGAACAGAAAAAGTGGAGGATTGATTGGATTCGGACATCAGTATTCATCTTTTGGCAGTGCTGGGATTTTAACTCAATATCTAACAGGCCCAAATGGTGAATGGGTCATGGTGAGTACACCTGCCCGTGAGCCACTAGGGGGTTAGGTTGTTCCTGGGATCTGAGATTGAGCCCTGCTGGGGGTCATTATTGATATAAATTCATAATTTACACAGATGATCTCTATTTACATACATGTGTGGCATGCATCATGGGTTCAGTGTAGTTATTTTATTGTGTGGCATAGTCAGCGATGTATTTTGTATTTTATTGGGTATGATTACAGATATAACTATGCTGACATGGCTGGCAACCATGAGTACAGAGTTCCCTATATAGCATACTCCATCATAGGTGAGACCCAGGACTTTCACAGCACAGGAAAACAATTGCAACGATGGGCTTCTCACATCAGGATGAATCTTTTGGTAGGGTTGGGATTTGAACTCAAGGCCTAGCAGGCCCAAGTGGTGGATGGGTCAAGATGAGCACACCAGCCTGTGAGCCACTAAGTTGATATGCCCTTCCTGGGACCTGAGATTGAGCCCCAGTGGGGGCCTTAATAGTTATCAATTCATAATTAAAACAGAGGATCTCTATTTCCATACATGGGTGGGCAGCATCTTGGGTTCGGTGTAGTCATTGTTTTTACATGGTGTCTTATTCATGACGTATTCTGTATTTTACTGAGTATAGGATGACAGATACAACTGTGGTGACCTGGATGACAACCTATTCCCATGAGTATAGAGTTGCCTATGCATTCTCCATCCTAGCTGAGACCCAGAACTTGCACAGCACAGAAGAACAGGTGCAATGACTGTTTTCTCACATCAGGGTGAATTTTTGGCAGTGCTGGGATTCGAACTTGGGGTCTAGGAGGCCCAACTGCCCAATGGGTCCATGTGAGCACACCAGCCTGTGAACAACTAAGGAGCTGGGCCTTTCCCAGGAACTGAGATCTAGCCCTAGGGAGGCCACAATAATCGTCAATGCATCATTGAAACATGGGATGTCTATTCACATCCGTGTGTGGACTGCCTCCTGCATTGAGGTTAGTTATCCTCTCTATTTTGTGTGCTATGCATGGATGTATTTAGTATGTTCTTGAGTATATGATGACAGGTATAACTGGGCTGGCATGGATGACAACCTATTCCTATGGCCACAGGGTTGCCCATGTATTCTCCATCTTAGAGGAGACCCAGGACTCACACAGGAAAGGAAAACAGGGCAATGATTGGCTTCAGACATCAGGATGAATCTTTTGGCACTGCTGGTATCTGAACTTGGTGCCTTGCAGGCCCAATAGGCAAATGGTTCCACCTGAGCACACCAGCCTGTGAGCCACTAAGGAGCTAGGCCATTCCCAGGACCTGAGATCGAGGCCTGGAGTGAGGGGGGCACAATCTTCATCCACTTATAAGCTGAAGGTAGTATGCAAATAAGTACATATTTGTATAGAGTAGAGAGATGGCGACCTGTGATGGAATCCAATTTACCCTGTGACTACCAATTCTCAGATCTTCCCCAATGCCTCCATTTCATGACTGTGATGATTATGGTCATGCTTCATCTACTCTTCATAAAAAAAAATGGATACCCCATGAGTCTCTCCTATCATTTCCTACTCGCATCTTGCAGGAACTACTAATTCAAGGATGAGATGATCACATTTCACACTTCCTAGGTCCGGAAACGAGTATTTCAGGATCTTCCACCATTCCCACAATGTAGGGGGTTTGACCGGGATTCCAACCCGTGGCCTCCGTTGCACGGTTGGCTGTGACTTCCCCGATAGCCAGCAGGCCTTCAGCCATGCCAGGTCACCTTCACTCTGTAGGCCACCGGGTTCAGACCAACATGGTCACTATGCAAAGGAAAATAAATTTAAAAGCATGAGGTGGAAATTCTGGCTACTTTTTTCCCCTTCTGGCCATTTTTTCTTTCCTGCAAGCCCTGGGGTCCTAGGATCCGAGGATGGGCTGTGGGTCCAGAGGCTGCAGCCTAGGATGATTGCAGCAAAGGCAGTGTTGCCTCGACTTGAGTTCAAGGCCCAGGTTTGGCAAAAAAAATTAATAATAATAAAAATAAATAAATAAATAATTATGAATGAAGCACTGTCGCTCAGAATTCATGCCATTTTACTGCCAGAGCTGGGATTTGAATTCAGGTCTGGGTAACTCTGTTGCACTGTGGGGGAAGGGGAAGATCACCATCCTTGAATACTACAAGGTCAGACCTGCTCTCAGGGCCTGAACTGAAGCCCCAACACTAGCAAAAATCATATGCCCACCTATTTCACACATGGGATCTCTATTTACATACATGTGTGGAATGCCTCATGCTTTCAGTGTGTGTCTTGGTCAAGGATGCATTTTGTATTTTATTGAGTATGATGACAGATATAACTATACTGACATGGATGGCAACCAATTCCCATGTCCATGGAGTTGCTTATGCTTTCTCCATCCTAGCTGAGACCTAGGACTTTCACAGGACAGGAAAGCAGGTGGATCGATGGGCTTCCCATATCATGATTCATGTTTCCGTACTGTTGTGATTTGAACTCAGAACCCAGCAGACCAATTGGCAAAAGGGTCAAAGAGAGAACATGGGCCTGTGAGCAACTGAGGAGGTAGGCCATTCCCAGGACCTGGCATCGAGCCCCAGAGAGGGCCAGGATAGGCATAGATTCATCCTTGAAACACAGGATCTGTATTGACATATATGTGTGGACAGCATCTTGCATTCAGTGCACTCCTTCTTATTTTGTGTCTAATTCATGGAGGTATTGTGTATTTTACTGAGTATGGTGACAGATATAACTGTGCTGACATGGATGATGACCTGTTCCCATGGTTAAAGGGTTGTCTATGCATACATTCTCCATCCTAGCTGAGACCCAGGACTTCCACATGAGAGGAAAACAGGTGCAACGACTGGCTTCTGACATCAGGATGAAAGTTTTGTCAGTGCTGTCATTTGAACTCAGTTCTGGTTAACTCCATTGCACTGTGGGGGAAGGGGAAGCTCACCATCCTTGAAGACTAGAATGTCAGGCCTTGTCCAGGGCCTGATTTGAAGCCCCAGCACTGGACAAAATAACAAGCTCATCTCTTTTAAACATAAGATCTTTATTTACATACAGTTGTGGTATGCATCTTCCATTCAGTGTAGTTTTTTTTTTTTTGAGTCCTATTCATGGATATATTGTGTATTTTATTGAGTATTGTGACAGGTATATCTGTGCTGCCATGGATGACAACCTATTCCCATGGCTATATAGCATTCTCCATCCTCACTTAGGTGCAGGACTTTCACAGGACAGGAAAACTTCTCACATCAGGATGAATCTTTTGGCAGTACTGGGATTTGAACTCAGGGCCTAGCAGGCAAAATTGATGAATGGGTCAAGGTGAGCATATCAGCCTGTGAGCCACTAAGGTGCTAGGCCGTTTCCAGAACTTGAGCTTGAGCCCCGGAGTGGGGCTGGTGCATGATATTCATCCATTCATATGCTGAAACTTCTGTGCTAATAAATACCTATTTGTACAGAGTAGGAGATGTGGCGAACTGTGTTGGAATCTTATCTACCATGTGAGTACCAATTCTTGGATCTTTCCCAATGCCTCAATTTCCTGAATGTAAGTATTATTGTCACACTTCATGAAGTCTTAATTAAAAATAATCATTGTGCCAAAGATCTTGCATATCATTTCCTATGAGAATTATGCATTGACTTCTCATCTCCTCCCTAGACCTAAATTCAAGCACCAGCCCGAAAAACGTAACATTTATAGACATTTTAAATATATGATTTATACTTACATCTATATATTCAGTCTATATCATGTTTGTTGGAGTGATTCATTATATTTCATTATTGATAGATCGATTTAGCATTTATTTTATGGACTGTGAGTGTACCTATAACATTTATTATATTTATTCCAATCTATTCCATAGCATGTAGCTTTGCAGATATATTATGTACATCATACCTGACACCCAGTACTTGCACAGAAAAGGAAAACAGGTGTCACACATGGAATATTACACCAGGAAGAAACTTTTGGCAATGATGGGACCTAGACTAAGGGTGAGTGTCATCATGGCAGCCGCTAGCCAGTTCAACTGCCAAGTGGATCCCAGTATCTGGGATTAAGCCCCAGGTTTGGCCAAAATAGCAATAACTCTCTATGCAGATGATGGTATATAAATAAATATAAATTTAGATATTTAGATACTGTCAGAAATGTCTATCTGATATTCAATGATATATACTACATTCCTACAGATTCTCAGGTCTTTAGTGAGGACCCTATTTATTCGATAGTAGTCTTTTAATGCAAAATAAACTATGAATTTTAATCAATCTGTGTCCTGTGATTATTGGGTCTAATTTCATGCTAGACTGATTCATGAACTACTCATCCAACCATGACATTGATCACATTCCTCTGGTGTTCCTAGGGACAGGCAATAATTTTGTAGGCTCTCCAGCCCTTTGTAAGTGGCATAACCGGGATTCAAACTCAGGGCCTAGGTGTCCAGGTTGGCCTATGGCTTTGCTGACAGCCTGACAGCCTTCAGCAATGCCAGGTGAACTACAGGTTGCAGCCGTGTCACTTGGACACGGGAATGGTCACAATGAAAGGAAGGGAAACCTGAGAAACTACTGACCATCTGCAGTTCACAGTTTTTTTTTTCAATGCCATTTTCATTTTGATTTCCTGTCAGGCCCAGAGGCCTAGGATCCCAGGATGGGCTGTGGGTCCAGAGGTTGCACCATCCCAGCCTAGGGTGATGTTAGCTGAGGCAGAGTTTCCACGACCTGAGTTCAAGCCCTGTGATTGGCAAATAAATAAATAAATAAATAAATGAGTGAATGAATAAATAAATAAATAAACCTAAAAATAGTAAAGGGACTAATGAAGCTCCCTGGCATGGAATTTGTGCCCCCCCTTTTTTTTCTGCTAAGCCTGAGATTTGAACTCAGAGTCTGAGTTAATCTGGAGCACTGTGGGGAAAGGGGAAGTTTACCTTCCTAGAAGATAAGAAATTCAGGACAGTTCTCTAGGCCTAAATTCTAGCCCCAATCCTGGAGAACATAACATTTATAGTAATTTTTAGTATATGATTTATACTAACATCCATATGTTCAGTCCATATCGTGTTTGTTGAAGTGTTTAATTATATTTTAGTATTTATTTACGTATTTACCAATTATTTTATTGATCCTGAGTACACCTATAATATTTATTACATTTATTCCAATCTATTCTGTAGCATGTAGCTTTGCAGACATACTATATACATCATACCTGACACCCAGCATTTGCACAGAAAAGGAAAACAGGTGTCACACTTGGAATCTTACTGCAAAATGAAATTTTTGGCAATGCTGGGACCTGAACTGAGGGCCAACGAGGCTCAATTCATGAATGGGTGAGGGTCAGCACAGCAGCCTCCAGACCATTCAGCTGCCAAGTGGATCCCAGGACCTGGGATGGAGACATAGGTTTGGCCAAAACAGCAATACCTTTCTATGCAGACAGTGGTATACAGATAAATATATATTTAGGTATTTAGATACTGTCGAGAGCCCTGCAGGGAGTCTATCTGCATGATAAGCTTGACTATCTCGCTGGAACATCTCTCAAGGCTATTTACAGAATCTGGTCTTTGCATCCTGCCCCAAACAAAGACCAGGTAGCTGCTATTGACCACCTTTTCACATTGCCCTAAGCAAGCATCCTGCAGCTGCTATGCCCAATGAAAAAGCTTCCTTATTCTAAGCATATAAATACCCCTGTGTGAAAAATAAAATTTGGCAGCTTGATCAGAATCCTTGTCTTGCTGTCCTTCTTCGTGTCTCTTGTCCCTTCATTCCTTCTCCCTTAGGTTCACTGCCCTGGTTGAAGTCCTGCGGGTCAGGACAACTGGCGCCCAACGTGGGGCTTGAGCCTCTGACTAAGGAAGGAACGCCGTCCTCCGGGAAAACTTGGCCAAGTACAGTCCGAGATCGAGAGATCGCCTCAACAGACCCCACTGAGAGACAGATCCAGGAGGAGAGTGGGGACGGCGCAAGGTGAATGACCCACCATGGGACAAGCAATGTCGTCACATGATCTATTTCTGTCAGACCTCAGGGAGGCCTTCAAGACATGGGGAACGCGGGTTAAGAAAAAGGATTTAGAATTATTTTTCTCATTCATAGAGGACTTGTAGGAATCATAGATGCAAAAAGATGGCAAAGAGTAGGAGATTGTTTAAAAGATTATTATGAAAACTTTGGTCCGGAAAAGGTTCCTGTTACCGCCTTTTCCTACTGGAATTTGATTAATGAAGTTTTAAAATGTTCTCTGTTTGATAGTGGAATTTTAAAACTTATAAAAATGGGAGAGGAGGTTCTCCAACAGGCCTCTCTGCCCCCCGCGGCTTGCCCATTGGTTGTATTAGATCTTGAACCTCCTTCTCAAAAGGTAGATGAATATTATTATCCTGTACCCCAGACTGCCCATTCCCCTCAGAATAATTGAAATCCTGAGGAAGAGGCCACCCTGGAAGAGGAGGCGGCCCAATATCATCAGCCTGATTGCCCCCCCTTACTCAGTCACCCCCTACCTCAGACTAAACCCTCTATCTCAAATATTCCGCATTCCTCCTATGCACCCCCTCCCTTTTGTGACCCGGCCTTTCAAGGGCCCACTGCCCCTCCAGATCCAGATGTTTTTTCTCCCCCCCCTTTACCTAACCTGGCACCTTTACGCGAGACTCTTCAACATAGGCGAGAACACCTTCAACTTTTAAAAGAACTGCGGTCCCTTGATTATGAACTCCGCACACTGGCCTTGGCCGATACGCCAAAACAGCCTGATAAAATTAAGGTTAGAGCAGGCCATCAATCAGTTCTCGCCTTTCCAGTAACTCGGAGCCAGACAGATAGGACCTCAGAGGGTGAGGAGGACGAATCAGAAGAGGAGGAAAAAGAGGATGAGGAACAGGATACTGGGGATGAAGAGGAACAACCCACCCAGGGAAAAGGCCAACAAGAGTATAAGAGGCTTAGCCTCCGGTATGGCCTGACTGCCCCTTATACGTTAGCCTTATTAGAAAACCAAAGTGCGCGCTGGCTCACCCCTAATGATTGGAAGTTTCTGGCCCGCGCCACCCTTAGTGGGGGTGATTTTGTTTTCTGGAATGCGGACTTTAAGGAACAATGTAGAGAGACCGCACAAAAAAATTTGGCTAAAACATCTTCAGAAACCTGGACCTATACTAAACTTTTGGTTAATGCGCCCTTTGATACCAATGCTAAACAGGCGTGCTTTCCTACCGGACTTTTGGCACAAATTCAAAACGCTGGCCTTTATGCTTGGAAGCGTCTCCCTCAAAAGGGATCGGCTACTACTTCCCTGGCAAAGGTTAGACAGGGGCCAGAGGAACCCTACAGTGACTTTGTCTCATGGCTTAACTTGGCTGCAGAAAGGCTTCTTGGGCCTAGTGAAAATGAAAGTGCCTTTGTTAAACATCTTGCCTTTGAAAATGCTAACCCGGCATGTCAAGATGTCCTCCTGCCACATAAAAACAAGGGTGACCTCTCTGAGTTTGTCTTCGTGCTGGAGTAGGGACTGCTCACATCATAGGCGCTGCTTTTACCAAGGCATTTCAAAGTTCAGTCCCGGGCTTGCTCGCTTACTTGCTTTAATTGTAAACAACCTGGTCACTTTGCACATGAATGTCCCTTCAGCAAACAAAGACAGGGGGCAATTCCCTCCCAAGCTACAGGTAGACCACTCCCTGCCACTCTTTGTCTTTGTCAAGAACAAGCAGCCCCAAGGTTGCTGCCAGAACGCTTGAAAACAGGTTAATGGCTTACCACAACCCAGGGGAAACCTTCCCCCTGAGGATGATTCCTTTTCTCTTGCAGATGCAGCTAGAACTCCAGACATGGACCATCCTGTTTGAATTTATTAAATAACAGATTAATCTCTTGGCTTCTAAGCCCATACAGGTTCATCACCATCGCCTTGATGTGGCAGACCATGGCATTGAGATCTAGGATTTACCCCAGGCTTTTAATTAGTGTTTTGCCATGAGCTTGTTCCAGTGGGAAACAGCCCGCCTTCTTTTTCTTATTTAGAAAACTCTCCTTATTCATAACTCCTGACCATTCAACGGGCAAGACCTATTGCCATAAGGGATAGGTTCACCCCTCCTCCTGTAGGCCCCTCCGCTTGGGGGAGGATGCACCTATGGGAGGAAGAAAAAATGCTCAAATCAAGGGTGCAGGTAAGACTGCAGGGGGATGGATCCGTGAGATCCCAAAACCCAAGACCCCTGAGTGGCAAGCTCTGGTGCATGACAGTTGGCATGCATACCCACAAGCCGTCTCCTCAAAAAACAAGCCAAGGCCTGTAAAATTCCCCTCCCTGAGTGAGGATGCTCGCTTGGGAGCGGAGAAAAACCCTGGCCCCTTAGAGGAACAGAGCCTCTGTCACTCCCTCAAAAAGAGCACCAACAATTGATGGTCAATTTTCTAAATAAGAAAGGGGGAGATGTCGAGAGCCCTGCAGGGAGTCTATCTGCATGATAAGCTTGACTATCTCGCTGGAACATCTCTTAAGGCTATTTACAGAATCTGGTCTTTGCATCCTGCCCCAAACAAAGACCAGGTAGCTGCTATTGACCACCTTTTCACATTGCCCTAAGCAAGCATCCTGCAGCTGCTATGCCCAATGAAAAAGCTTCCTTATTCTAAGCATATAAATACCCCTGTGTGAAAAATAAAATTTGGCAGCTTGATCAGAATCCTTGTCTTGCTGTCCTTCTTCGTGTCTCTTGTCCCTTCATTCCTTCTCGCTTAGGTTCACCACCCTCGTTGAAGTCCTGCGGGTCGGGACAGATACTGCCAGTGATGTCTATCTGGTATTAAATGACATATACTGTGTTCTTACGGATTCTCAGTCTTTAGTGAGGACTCCATTTAATGAATAGTATTCTTTTAATGCATAATAACTATGAATTAAAATCAATTTGTGTCCTGTGATTATTAGGTCTAATTTTATGCTAGACTTATAGATGAACTACTCATCCAGCCATAACATTGATCACATACCTCTGGTGTTCCTAGGGACAGACAATAGTTTCTTAGGCTCTCCAGACCTTTATACTGGCATGACCGGGATTCAAACTCAGGGCCTAGGTGTCCAGGTTGGCCTATGACTTCGCTACCAGCCTGCCAGCCTTCAGCAATGCTAGGTGACCTACAGGTTGCAGCCTTGTCATTTGGGCCCAGAATGGTCACAATGCAAGTAAGGAAAATCAAGAAACCACCATCCATCCACAGTTTGTAATTTTTTTTCAGTGCCATTTTCATTTTGTTTTCCTGTCAGTCCCCGAGGCCTGGGATCCCAGGATGGGCTATGGGTCCAGAGACTCCACCTTCCCAGCCTACGGTGATATTAGCTGAGGCAGAGTTGCCACGACCTGAGTTCAATCCCCGTGCTTGGCAATAAATAAATAAATAAATAAATAAATAAATAAATAAATAAATAAATAAATAAATAAATAATAAATAATATTAAAAATATTAAAAATAGTTGGGCACCAAAGGCTCATGCCTGTAACCTTAGCTACTCAGGAGGCTGACATATGAAAATCGCGGTTCAAAGCCATTCGGAGCAGGAAAGTCCTTGAGACTCTTATCTCCACTAAACCACTAGAAAACGGGAAGTAGCAAAGTAGCACTGTGGTTCAAGTGGTAGAGTGCTCTCCTTGAGCTGAAGAGCCCAAGGACAGCTCCCAAGGCCAGAGTTCAAGTCCCATGAACAATATATAATGTATATACATACATACATACATATATATGTATATATATATGTATATGTATACATATATAAAACTAATGAAGCCCCCTGGCTTGGAATTCATGCCTTTTTTTTTTTTCTGTCATGCCTGGGAATTAAACTCGGAGCCTGGGTAACTCTAATGCACTGTTGGGGACAGAGAAACTTACCTGCTTTGAAGACAAGGCCTGTTCCCTAGGCCTGAATTCAATCCCCAGCCGTGTTAAAGTAATATTCATCCACATTTCAAATAATGATTAATATCTACATGTGTTTATTGCATATTGCATTGAGTGTATTTATTTTACTTTTTGTATTATTCATTCATTCATTATTTTTATTGACTATTATTATACTTATGTATTAAATTGATTACATCTTCTGAGAACTATACAGATTTACATATGCATTATATATCTTACTTCAGACGCAGGACATTCACAGAAATTCTATAGTAGATCATCCCATGCATAGAAAAACAGAATGAATACACCAACCAAAGTCTAATTTATCCCTAGGTACCCCAGTGGCTCACATCTGTAATCCCAGCTACTCAGAGGTGAGAAGTGGAAGATTAAGTTTTAAAGCTAATCCAAGCAGAAAAGCCTGAGAGATATCGTGTCCAAATAAATTGCCAAAAACCAGGCTACAGGGATGGCTGAATTGGTAGAAAATCAGCTATGAAAAACCAAGCCAAGAAAGAGCAAGCTGAGTTCAAATGCAGGGAAAGGGGGTTTGGGGCATAAAGGGGAGAAAACTCCTCCAAAAACAGAGAACAATCAACAGTACACAAATCCCACCTAATTTAGGGTACCAACCAAAGTGAAAAAAAAATCAACTTGTGCAGTTGAATAACTTTACATGAGCACATATGTTCTTAGGTACACTTCAAAGCTATGTTTTTAGTAATATATATGTATTTGTTAATAATGTATATATTATGTGTATATATATATATATAAATAATGTGTATATATATGTGAATAAACTAAGAAACCAGCCAATGAATAAATACTTCTGAATTAGTGTCTTAATCATGGCATTATAAATTATTTGTACTAAAATTATATTCCAAGTTTCCTTCTTCAGAATCAATCTTTAAGACGTTTGTTCATGTGCTAGGCGTTGGAGGCCCATCCCTATTATCCTAGTTATTCAGGAGGCAGAGATCTGAGGATGGTGGTTCAAGGCCTGATCTGGCAGGAAAGGCTGTGAAACCCTTATCTCCATTAAACCACTAGAAAACTGGAAGTGGCGCTATGGCTCAAGCGGTAGAGTGCACTCCTTGATCTGAAGAGCACAGGAATAATGCCCAAGCTGAAGAAAGAAGTTTGTTCATACAAACTTCTAACATTCGAAGGTTAAGAAACTTTTCTTCCAGGGTCTTATGCTCTTTAGGCAACTACTCCACTGCTGGGCTACATCAAAGTCCCAATGTTTTTGTTTTTCATTTTACAATCCAGTTTATTCCCAAAATGCTTACAGGTACCTACTCTCTTCACAGAAATGAGATTTTATTCACAAACCCAACCTTTTGTGGTATGACACCCCTAGTGTATTTCATGGTAGGCACTGAGGAAAACTCACACAACACAATTGCAGACAGTTTATAATTACAGAAATAACTTTAAATAGAAACAACATCAATTGCCAGGTGCTGATGACTCAGGCCTGTAATCCTAGCTACTCAGGAGGCTAAGATCTGAGAGTCACGGTTAAAAGCCAGCCCAGGCAAGAAAGTCCATGAGGCTCTTATCTCCAATAAACCACTAGAAAACTGGAAGTGGTGCTGTGGCTCAAAAGGTAGAGTACTCGCCTTGAACAGAAGAGCGTAGGGACAGTGCCCAAGCCCAGAGTTCAAGCCCCAGGACCAACTCCCCCCCTCAAAAAAAGAAATAACATCAACTGTCTCAACCTTCTAGGGAGAAATGATGTCCTTATTTTCATTCTCACTCTTCATGGCAGATGGCCAAAATAGAAACACCAATGTGCTATGCTAAAATGTAAAAGTTTAAACCCCTTTTTTGAAAAAACTCTCATGTTTTAAAATCAAAATGTATCAAATAAAGGCAAAGTGAACTTTAAAAAAATATTAAAAATGCTAATGAAGCTCCCTGGCTTGGAATGTGTGACATTTTTTGTCTGCAAGACCTGTGATTTGAACTTGGGGTCTGGGTAACTCTGTTGCACTGTGGGGAAACGGGAAGCTCCGTGTGCTTGAAGACCAGAAAGTCAGGCCTGTTCCCTAAGCCTGAATTCAGGCCCCAGCCATGGAAAACGTACTCCTTATATACATTTTAAAGATAGGATTGAACTTCCATACAGATGTTCATTCTATGTTATGTTTGGTGTGGTTATTCATTGTATTTTTTTTGTTTTTTTCATTTATTTTCCATATATTTTATTGACTCTGATGACACCTATACCATTTATTACATTGTTTACATCCTATCACATAGCATCTACATTTGCAGATGTGGTCTCCATCACGCCTGACACCCAGGACTCTCCCAGAAAAGGAAAACATTTGTCACACTCAGCTTCTTACTCCAAGATTAAATCTTTGGCAGTGCTGGGATCTGAAGTCAGGGCCTAGCAGACCCAATTCATGAATGGGTGAATGTGAGCACGGCAGCCTCTAGACAATGAAGCTTTCAGGTGGTTCCCACATACTGAGCTTGAGTCCCATGTTTGGCCAAAACAGCGGTACATGGATCACCAGATGGTGGTATACAAATAAATATATATTGGTAAAGAGTGCCAGAGCTGTCTATCTATTACTGAATGACCCTTACTACATTCTGACCAAATCTTTGGTATTTATTATACTGCCATTGAAGGAATATTATTCTTTCCATGCTTAATAAACTATTAATTAAGATCAATTGGGGGCTGGGAAAGTGGCTCAGTGGTAGAGCGTTTGCCTTGCATGCATGAGGCCTGAGTTTGATTCCTCAGCACCACATAAGCAGATAAAAGAAAAAAGCTGGAAGTGGCACTGTGGCACAAGTGGTAGAGCACTAGCCTTGAGCTGAAGAGCTGAAGGACAGTGCCCAGACCCAGATTTCAGGCCCCATGACCTCCTACCTTCCAAAAAAAGATCCATCAGCATCCTAGGATTATTGCATCCAATTTTAGACTTGACTGATGCACAAACTACTCTTTCAATCCAGTCTCTTGTGATCTCCTGCCATTGGTAGGTGTCGGGACTGGGATTTGAAAATGAGGCCTATGTTGACAGGTCGGCCTATAGCTTTCCTGATAGTCCACCAGCCTTCATCAATGGCAGGTCAGGTCCACTTTGCAACCGAGTCATTGCAGACCCAGGATTATCACCATGCAAAGAAAAAAACGTAAAACCCCCAGCTTTCTGCAGCTTGTGACTTTTTGTGCTGTCCCACTTTTTTTTTGTCCTGTAAGCCCTCTGGTCCTAGGATCCCAGGATCGACTATGGGTCTAGAAGCTACACCTCAGCCTAGGGTGATCACAGCTGCGACAGGGTTTCCACGACCAGAGTTCAAGCCCCATGGTTGTCAAAAATAAAAACAATAAATACAAAATTAATTAATTATTTAACTAAATAAAAAAATAAATCTCCCTGGTTTGAAATATCTGCTAGTTTTCTTTCCTAGCCTTGGATTTGAACTCAGGGTCTTGGTATATCTGTAGCAATGTGAGGGAAGGTTCAGAGTTGCCAATACTTGAGTTCAAACCCCATGCCAAGCCAAAAATAAAAAATTGTCACTGACCGTGGCGGGGGAGCAGTTGTCCATATTAGAGGGAAGGGATGGTAGGGGGAAAACAAAGGAGAAGGCAACAATGCTCAATAGGAAATGTACTCATTACCTTGTTCATGTAACTGTAACTCTCAGTACAACATTTTTACAATTAAAAACGTGCAAAAAAAGAAACAATGTAATGATCAGAGAAGCATTTAGGGGGTAAGGGAAGGATGTCTAAATAGCTGTACAAAATTCTACACTGCTTTGCTTTTAATGCTCAGTATGAAACTGAATAAACATAACTGCTTCCATTAAAAAAAATCAAGTCACTGTCTTGGAACTGGGCCAGTATTTCTGCCATTGCTAGGATTTGATTGCATCGCCCAGTAACTCTTTTGCAACAAGGGTGAAGGTGAAGCTCACTGAACTTGAGGAAAAGAAATTCAGGCTAGAGTTCCCAGGAACTAAATGAAGACGCTGCAATGGAAACAATACTTCCATACATGTGTAATATATGATATATACTTACATATGTATGTTTATTACATATTATTATTTTTATTATTGATTTTGTATTTATTATTTGATTCATTTATTGTTTATTGTATTTAGTGTTATTATACACATATTTTTACATGTTGTACATGTATTATAAAAATATACAAAATAAATTAGGACATTGACTCATTTTTCATTAATACTACATTAAGTGTTGAAACATAATACATAATTAAATGGAGATATTTGTCACAGTCTTAACATGTTTAGAATCTGTTCCCAGTATGAGCCTTGTCTTATTTATCTATGGCCATCTTCCTATACGGATTTCTTTACATGACTTATACTCAGAAGCCTTTTCTTGAGGATAGGCAAATTGAGGGATAAAATTGCAAGGGTGGGGTTAAAATATGGCTTAGTGGTAAAGAGCTCACTCAGCATGCATGAATGCCAAGGTTTGAATTCTCAGAGCCACATACTCAGAAAAAGCCAGAAACTGTGGAGTGGCTCAAGTGCTATAGCGCTAGGCTTGAGAAAAAGAATCTCAGAGACAGTACCCAGGCCCTAAGTTCAAGCCCCAGGACTGTCAAAAACAGTAGGCCAGATGCCAATGGCTCACTCCTGGAAACCTAGCTACTCAGGAGGCTGAGATTTGAACACCACAGTTCAAAGACAGCCTATGCAAGGAAAGCCTGTTAGACTCTTATCTCCAATGAACCACCAAAATACCTCACATGGCATTGTGGCTCAAGTGGTAGAGTGTTCACCTTGAACTGAAGTGCTCAGGGACAGTGCCCAGGCTTGATACAAGACACACAACTGGAAAAAAAGTGAGGATTAATTAAAGTACTTTTCCTACTTTCTAATTATGAGAACATTCTGTGGAAAATGAACACAGATGTACACTAGAATTGGAGTCAGAGCTCAAGGCTCAAGTGTCCACATCCATATACCCAGCCTCTCTGACTCTAGCATTATAACTTTGCATACTACAGGGTTCTGAAAGGTCCAATATTGAAGGGATTAATATGATCCCCAAGCCCTTTGTGATAAGCAGTTGACTTGTATTGTCAATTTCATTACAGTTCTGAAGCTAGCAGAGCACCAGTAGCTCACGCCCATCACCCTAGCATAGGAGGCTGAGGTCTCAGTATCACAGGCTGAAGCTAGCCAGAGCAGGAAAGTCTATGACACTCTGACTTCCTCTTCTGAAAGGTTAGATGTTCAAGAGCTTCCTCTGTTTCGCTTGGTGATGAGAAGTTACTCACACTCTAAATATTCTTAGAATTCTTGAGCTATAGAAGCAAGAAAGAAACATCATTGACCCATCTTGGGTTCAAATGAAGTTCTCAGGATCCAAGCCTTAGCCCTGTTGGCAGGAAGAACTCCAATGAAACGCTATATTTGAAGGACAGAAAACAGTTTTAAAAGCTGGACTAGGTGAAGAGACCTAGGACTGCAGGATTAGGAGGCAGAATGTACACACTCAACAGGGAAGTGAGCTGCAAAACGACTTCATTCATTCCAGGCACAGCCAGAAATGGGGGGAAACCTGAAATATTTGTAGACTTACACCAGGGTCAGGCTTTTCTCATCCTCTTCAAACAACAACTAATTAACCTTCCTCTCTCAGGTGAAACGAGCTTCAAGCTATCATTAAGTTCATAATAGTGAGCCAGTTTAGTGGGGGAGAGGGCAGGAACAGAGTAAAAAAAAACATGCTCTCTGGTCTTAGGGAGTGAGTTTTTGACTCTCCATCTGTCAGATTTGAAGGCCCTTCTTCTACCTCTTCCAGTCCATTCTCCTTCCTTCATTCTCCACATCATTAATTCAAATCCCCAGTCCAAGGAGAGGCAGGGCCCTTTCTCTACTGTCTCCAAGCACCTGAGTTAGAACCTGGCTGTGCCCGCTTGGCTCTGGGGCCTTCGGCTGCCTGAGAAGTGGGACAGAGACAGTCTTCTTGCTCTGTGGTTGTTTGAAGGTGATGCTGGTGTCCTGGCACACTGTAGAAGGCCTCACGACAGAATTGTTGCCTTCTTTCCTTCTAACGACCAAGACCAGCTTCATTTATCATCTATCTATCTATCTATCTATCTATCTATCTATCTATCTATCTATCTATCTATCTATCTATCTATCTATCTATCTATCTATCAATCTATCATCAATCTCCATATCTACCTACCTACCTACCTAGCCAGCTAGGTATCTTTTTGCCAGTTCTTGGGTTGAACTCAAGGCCTGGGCACTGTCTATAGCACTCTACTACTTGAGCCACAGCATCAATTCTGGCTTTTTCTGTGTATGTGCTGTTGAGAAATCAAACCCAGGGCTTCTTGCATGCTAGGCACTCTCTCACTAATCCACATTCCCAGTCCCCTCATCTTTTCTTAATGGTAGTTTTTACTTAAGCATGCTTCCATTTCACGTTTAATTTTACGTTTAATTTTCTGAATGCCGGTTACTACTATGAAACCTGGTCTTCTATTTCCCTGCCTCATTTGTGGCCATTCATGCATTGGCCTCACAATAAAATGTAAATAAAGGCTGCTAAAAGCTTAAGTATGCATCATATAAAGACACAGGCCAGGAACCCCAGAAGAGAAAAGCGATAGGCCTGAAGTGAAGAGAATGATGTAGTATGCAAAATGAACATATCTGAAAAATAAATCAGTAAATAAAAGCAGAAGCATTACATGTGCTCTGTTTGCATTCAGGGAGGTAATTTACACACATAAGTAGGTAGGGCACTGATTCATAAACTTGGCCTCCTCTTTTTGAATTTTCTTTTTGGCCATCCCAGGGCTTAAACTCAGGGCATGATGCGTTCCTGAGCTGTTTTGCTCAAGGCTGTGGCTCTACCACCACCACAGCTCCAGCCATCTGGTTGTTAATTGGACATAAGCACCTCCCAGTCTTTCCTGCCTGGTCTGGGACTGTATCTCCCACTCAGCTTGTTCTCTTAAAGCTCGAGCTCTACCCTCTGGGCCACTGCTCCACTTCTGGTTTTCTGGTGGTTTATTGGAGATAAGAGTCTCACAGACTTTCCTGGTTGGGCTGCCTTTGGATGGTGATCTCCTGAGTGGGTTTCCAGTGGCTTTTCTCAGGGATTCACCGAGGAGCCTCTCCATACAAACCCTTAATCTAAATCTCAGGAGGTACTAGAGAAAACAGAAACATGCAGTTGTTTCTAGTATGCTCCAGATACTTAAGGTTGGAGACACAAAACACTCATAATTATTAGATCATTTTATAGGCAAAAGGAGCAATGCAGACAGTATGAAGATCACTCCAGCTTTGGTCCTCTCATCAATTCAGCTCAATGCTAAGTGATGGAAATGGCATGTCCTGTGGACATATGCTCCCAAATCCTGTGACACTCATTTCTCACTTTTGCCTTCAAATCTGTGACCAGAGAAGATGAGGAGAGAAAATCCTTCTCAGAGAAAGCAGCTATAAAGAATATTGGGGTAGTTTACTCATAAATTCAAACTATTGGAATGATCCTGTTAAGAAGTCAGATTGTCCAGATTAAAAAAATGAAGAAGAAAAGTAAGGCAGTGTCTGTGTAATCCCAGCTTCTTAGGAGGCTGAGATGTAGAGAATATTAGTTTGAATCCAGCCAGCATAGGAAAGGAAATGACACTTTTATTTCTAAGAGATCCCAGAAAAATCCAGAAGTGAGCTGTGACTCAAGATTAATGCACTACCCTTGAGCAAAAGGAGCTCAGGGACAATGTCTAGGCTCAATGTTCAACTCCTGGACCTGCCTGCCCCCAATAGAGCCTATACCTCCATGTCTTTGTGTATGTCTGGATGTATTCCTATAGGCAAAGCTCCAGAGTAGATATGATGAATGGCACCAAGTTAGGAAATTTGTTTTCAATACAATGATTTCATAACACAGAGACTACTTTTATGACAATGTATGTTCCAGGGCTCCCTTCACTGTTCCCAGTGTAGCCTGAGGGTTTCTCTGCATCCCAGGCCTGCTGGAAGAAGTCTCTCTCATTGTCTGGACAGGCAGACAAAAGGCCTCAGTCCTGTACAGCTTTGTAACAACTCCACATCTGGGCCAATTAGTGAGGATAAGTGTGTGTGTGCTCTGAAGGCCAGGAGAAAAAGGCCTCTTTGTACTCCAAGCTATCTCTCTTCCCAGTGCTCTGTTTTGACAAGAAGCCTTCATTTGTGCCACCTCCCATGGCAGGCCAAGTTCCCTGCACTTATCCTGCCTTTGTGAGACTATATTCCAGTGCTCAGATACAGTGCTCAATATAATTCAGAAGTCCTTCTTGCAGACAACTAGGGCACTGAACTTAATGAAATGTTTCATTGCCAGCGATAATGGGCCTATGATACCTCTCCTTGGTTTTCTGGAAGCTTGAGAAATCCAAGAACATGTTGGATATCACAAAGCTTCCTGTCATCTAGGGCTGGTGAAGATCATCTGGTTCTGAAACCTTTGACCTCTCTTAATTGGGCCTTGGATGGCTAGGTTTGGAGGTTGAACACAGGGCCTTGGTGCTGACCATAAGTTCAGTGGAGAAGTCCAGTGCTTTACCATTTTGTGTCACAACTTCACTTCTGGTCTATGTGTGTGTGTGTGTGTGTATGTGTGTGTGCGTCTGTGTGTCTGTGTGTGTATGTCCATGTGTGTGCGCGCATACAGTCATGGAGCTTGAACTCAGCACTGTATCTAATTTCTGTTGTACAAGGATAGCCTTCTCTCACTTGAGCCACAGAACCACTTCATGCTTTTTCTAGTGATGTTGTCCTGAGTAATCAAGCCCAGGGTTTCATATATGCAAAGCATTCTACCCCTAAGGCACATTCCCAGCTCTGTACTTCAGGTTTGTTAGATTGTTTCTGGTTTTGGGATTTTTTTTATGTTGTTGGTTGTAGGAGTTGAAGTCTGGGACTGGGTGCTGTCCCTGAGTTTTTCAGCTCAAGTCTTGTGCTCTATCTCTTGAGCCACAGCACCACTTCAGGTTTTCTGGTGGTCCATTGGAGCTAAGTGTCTCAAAGACATTCCTGCCCAGGCTAGCTTTGAACCATGATCCTTAGTTCTCATCCTCCTGAGAACCTAGGATGATAGTCATGAGCTGCAAGCATCAAGCTTCCACTTAATGTTTCTTAGTGGTGAATTGGAGATAATAGTCTCATGGGACTTTTTGTGTCTGGGATAATTTAGAACTCAGATCCTCAGATCTCAGCTTGCTGAGAAGGCAGGATGACAAACCTCATCTATCGACCCCTAGGCCATGGTAGTCTGCTGCAAGGGGATCCTTGGCTCCACGTGGTGGAGTGCTAGCCTTGAGCCCAAGAGGTAAGGGTCAAAATCTAGGTCCTGAGATCAAGGTTCATGACTGAAAAAACAAACAAACAAAACAATGGTCTGCAGGAGACAACTCACTAGTCTTCAGTTATACTTAATTTTTTTTCCTTCCATGGAGATATATCTGAGCCTCAATATTCTTATCTGCTTAAGCATCTCAGTTGTGGAGCTCTTACAAGGACCAGATGAAAGAATGCACCCTGTGAAGGACATAGCACATGACACTGTTTGAAGGACTCAATACACAGCATCATGTAAAAGACACAGCACCCAGAACCCAATTCAGGACTCAGCACACTGCAACCTGTGAAAGACTAAGCACATAGCACCCTGTGCAGTACTCAGCATAGAGCACCTTATGAAGGACTCAGCACATAGCTGTATTCCACAAGCTGTCATTAGAATCAACGTGTTTTCTTCAGTATCACCATTCTTTGAGGAACATTTCACAAACCACACAAGTTCACATCTAATGGTTTAGTGGAGTGTTTTTTTGGGGGGGAGGTTACCTATGGGGCTTGAATTGAAATGGGATACTGTTCTAATAACATTTGCTCAAGGCTACAGCTCTACCACTTGGAAGAGTCTCACAGACTTCCTGCTAGGGCTGGGTTAGGTGGCAGCTGTCAGCACCAGACTCCTAGCTTGCTCTGTGATGAAGTATTTGAAGTCTTGACCTTCTATAGTTGCAGATAGAACAGTCTATCTTTTTTGGCAGCAGTCCTGGGCCTTTAGTAAGGGCTTAGCCACTCTCCC
>NW_027204401.1:0-29737 GCF_024711535.1 Dipodomys merriami
ACAATGCTTGATAAGAAATGTACTCATTATCTTGCCCATGTAATAGTAACCCCTCTGTACAGTATTTTCACAATAAAAATAAATAAATAGAAAAAACACACATCTGGAAGTTGGCTCAGTGGTAAAGCACAAACTTAGCAAATATAATACCAATACTGTGAGTTCAAAGCCCCAGTGCCACAAAAGAAGCCAAGGTAGGTGAGTGTGGAACCAGGATTTTGTCCATGGATTGTTTTTGCAGTGCTTATGCATATGCTAGATAAGTGCTCTCCCTCTGAGCTACATCCCTGCACTGTTTATTATTTTTTTTCCCTTGTGAGGACTAATGACTATTAGTTGCCATTTGCCATTAGCACAGAGAGCTAAAGAAAAAGAATCTTTTGCTAATAAAATCCTAGCTCAGTGGCTATAGGCCTGTCCTACTTTGGGCTAGATCTTCTATCACCTACTCCCTGCTTATTTTAGCATAGTCCCCTGGCTTTCCCCCCCACACCCTTCATGTAGCTGATTTTCTTCAGGCTTCAGGTCCTTTCTCAAAGAGTCCCTTTCTGAATTCCCTAGCCAAGCACACACCACCCACTATCCCCTGTCACTGTACCCAGGTTTTATCCTCCACATACGCTATCACAATTTCCAACTGCGTGTTGCTCTCCAGTTAGTTCTGAACACTTCGTGGCCCCATGCATGGAAACAGTCCTGGCCAAGTAGGGAGATTTCATTTAGGCTTGCTGAGTTGGGCATGCCAAGGAAATAACTAATACTTGACAGACATGGTACTTGTGAATAGAAGAAGCAGTTCTAGGAATCACAAATCATAATGATTATTAATAATGCTAGTTCTCTTCTTATTTATGTTTAAAAGTGTGGTATATTAACACAAATTCAATATAATTATTGGTATGAAAAAAATAATGCATGCCCTTTGCCACGAATAAGACATTCTGTTCCCTGCAGCCAGTAGGGCTTCAGGAAACTGACCGTGAAGCAGATCTCTGAGGAGTTGGGACAAACTGAACTGGAAAAGAACTCATTTTTGGAGCCTGCTGAGAGTGGTTGTCGCTGGCAGAGAAGAGAGTGGGAGTTATAGCTCCTCCCCTATCCCCAGGATGGACGCTGCCCTAGTGAGATCTTCCTGTCTGCCTGAGACAGTGGTGCACACACTTTCCAATTGGTCAGACCTGCTCATTCATTTTTTAAAATTACAGGGAGCATGCTAAATAATTTCAGGTATGAGTGTCATTAATTCTTACAATGAAACTGCAAATCAGGTACTACCACCATGTCATTTACAGACAGGGAAACCCAGGCACTCAGAGGTTAGGTTGTAGGCGAATCTGAGCTCTCCACCAAGGCCTTGGGGCACATGTGAACTAGACTGTGCTGGAGCAGGTTCCCTCTAGGATGATGTGTGATGCCAAGCCCAAGCACGCTGGCTCTCAGGGGAACTTTCCCCCCAGGAAGTTTGAGTGGTCCTCTGGCCTGTGTCCATACCTCAAGGTGGAAAAGCATGTGTTAGGTTCAAAATTTTGCCCACAGATGTGAAAGATGTGCTGTATTTCAGGGTTAAATGTCCCCTTGAAATCCATGTGTTAAATGTTCCATCTCCAAGTTGGTGTTATTGGGAGATGGTGAAACCTTTAGGAGGCAGGACCTAGTGTAAGCTCCTTATGTCATTGGGCAGCCCCCCTCCCCCCCTCTCCTTTGTCTTCCTGATCAAGAGGTGAGCAGTTTGCTCTGGGGTACACTGCTACCTCAGTAGAGGTGCAGAACAATGAGGCCCATGACTACGGACAGTGAGCCACAAGCAACCTTTTCTCTTTAGAAGTTAATTGCCTCTGGTATTTTGTTAGAGTGACAGGAGTGTGACTAATACAGTTTGGCTAGAAAAAGTACAGCCAAGTGAACTGGGAATGAAAAGCACAAGAAGGAAGGAAAGCTCAAAGTCTGGATGTGCACATGGTGGAAGCTGCAGAATTACAACCGGAAAGATGACTGGCTCTGGCACCAGGAGAAGCAGAATCCGAATCTCACTCAGCACTGTCTCCATCTTCCTAGTGAGAGGATTTTGAAACTTTTATTTTTCTAAATAGTTGTACAAAGGGGCTTTAATTCAACATGTCATTTTACAAGTACAACGCATCTTGATCAACACTGCCTCTTCCATCATCCCTTTCCCACACTCCATCCCTTTTAGTTACCTGCTTCCATTTTGGCAAAGGCACATTGAGCATTATGACTATATCCACTTACCAGATAATTTTTTAAGTTTAGTTTTTGAGGAAACACATCACCATGCAGACCGGGCTGGTTCTGAACTCACCATCCTCCTGCTTCTACCTCCTAAGTACTGGGATTACAGGCAGGAACAACCATGCTAGGCTTTACATAACCTTTACATGTTGTTTAACCATTCTGAGTCTCAATTTTATCAACTATAGGAATGGAATAATCATGTACACAGAACTTGTGGAAAAATCTCAATGTCTTCCAAAATGCAGGAGAGTTTATGGTTTATGGACACAGATAAGGAAGGATCTACAGAGAAAAACCTACATTGCTAAGTGAGTTCCTGGCAGCTATTCAATTCATCCAGTGATTAAAACATGGCGTCAAAAGAGTAGAAGGTTTGTAAACTTTGCCTAAGCAGAACTTGACTCCATTTCCTTGCTTGGTGGGATTATAGGTGTATGCCATCTCACATATACTCCTATCTTAATATTGTCTTCACATGCTATGCTATCTTTAAGTAGTTGTACAAAGGAGCTTCAATTCAATGTATCGATTTCTGAGAACTCCCATCTCTCCTAACCCCACACATCCTCTCAAGTTGCCTGGTTCCATTTTTGCATGTGTACATTGAATATTATGATTGTGTTCACCCACACTGTCTGTCTGTCTTGTGTCTTGGGAGACTTGTCAAAGTCATCCACAGCTCACAGGTGTGTATCACTGCACCAGCTCCACAGCCACAAGAACTTTCCTGAGAGGGACAAGAGTTTAGGCATTCTGAATCCGGAAGTTGGATGGCTATGGGGAGGGAGCAAATGGTACCAAAAGTCAGACCAGGGCTGCCTGCAGCAGGTAAGGATTCCAACTCTTTAAACCTGAGACCCGGAGTGGGGAGGCCAGATCACCACTGCCCCCTGTAGAACCACATCAAGGACCAACATCTGAACACCCACCTGTGTGCTTTTCAACTGGGCTGAGGTTGCCAGCCCACCCACCTCTAACGTGCACCTGCATACTATTTCTTTTCTCTTTCAGATGTGGCTGTGAGAAGCTTGGGAATGCATTGTTGAAGTAGCACATACTCCTCCAGACTAAGAGAAGAGAAGCCGAGAAGCTGTAGTCCCAGACTTGCTTCTCTTTGATTTATTAGTCTTTAATCTGATTCTGGGTCCCCTGAGGATGGAGCCCTATTCTAAAGGAAAAAGGAGACCTGTTTGCTTCCTGATGGGTCTTGTGTGATGAAGCCAAGTAAGTCCTGTCTATTTTCAGATTCCAGAGATGCCTGGTAAGAATTCAATAGGCATCTGAAGAGCTTTGAATGAGCACACAGATGAAAGATCCCCCCTGGCCTTTGGCCACACACCCTGTTTACTTTCCAGAGACAATGGGGGGTTTTGAAGTGTGCTAAAGTAACATCTGTGTGGTCTTAATCAGTATTGAGAGAGGTCAACTGGATTAAGCTAACATTAAGACTCTGATTGGGAGGGGAAGGGATTGGGGGAGGGTATTTGTCTTACCCTGTAGTCATAGCACATGCTCACTGTCTTACAAATTCCTCAGGAGCCAGGAAGAGATGGTAGACCAAAGAATTCTCCATGGTATGTGTATGGAGCATATAGACCTGTGGGTTTGTTGTTGTTTATTTGCTTTTTTTTTTTTTTAGCAAACATTTGGTCTCTAGAGATAATGGACAGAATTAAATTATGTATGAACCAACAAGTTTAGCATTCCAGGCCTTTTCCTAAAAAAGAGATCCATCCAGTGGGCCTACTGCAGAGAACATGCTAGGTGATGCAGCGTGTAGCATTTGACTGGCTGGCTTCTCCTCACCCTCAAGGGTCTATCTTGCTCTCACCATGGCTCTTGAGTCGGGAGCTTTGCATTCCTCCATTTTTGTGCTGGTAATGGAGTTTGAACTCAGTGCCTTGAGCTCTTTTCTCTTTTCTGCTCTAGGTTGGAGCTCTACCAATTGAGCCACACCTCCAGTTCCAACTTTTTGCTGGTTAATCAGAGATGAACCTCTCAGGCTCTTGTCCCTGGCCTAGCTTTGAACCACAATCCTTAGATATCTGCCTCTTGATTACCTACGATGACAGACTTGAGCCACCAGCAAAAGAGCCACCTCTTCCTCTAAATCCTGGCTGGTTTGCAGCGACTGGTGACTGAAACGAACCTGTGTGTGCATACGTGTGCATGTGCACTTCTACACACAGGTGAAAAGTCACACACATACACACATACACACTGAATCTCTGGGACAGATTGCCCATTACTTCTGTAAGCTCAAAGCACCACACAGTTGGGCACTTTATTGTTTGAACAATTACTTCTAGTCTAGATGTCTTGATATAGGGCAGACAGCCAAATACCTTCTCCAGTTAATCTCCTTTAATCCAGCTGTGCACTGGCCCCTTGCCCATCCTCCAATCTTGAAACTCTTCAGTGGCTTCTCCTCCTCTCTACTGACTGGCAAAAAGCTCCTTTAAAGATTGGTTTATACCAAACCAGTGCTTTGAAAAACTCATTGTTTGTTTAGGTCCAAGACTGGAACTCAAATTTAGTACCTAACACTTTGGCTCCTTGGTTAGTGCTCTACCAACTGAGCCATGCCTTCAACCCCTATTCCCACTGTTCTAAGAGTAGGATAGACAGAAATCCTAAAACCAAGCCAAATATGACAATGGATAGAAGCTTGGCTCACATGGGACTGAGCAAAGGTAAGAGGATAGGAACAGGAAAGAGAGGAAGTGCCAGAGAATGGTGTTTCCTGGGGTTGGGGGTGACGCACGGAAGAGAAGTTCTGTTAAGTGAGGGCTGTAGTGCAGTGAAGACTCAGGGCAGGCCCGCTGCATGGGGCAGTAAAGGCTTAGTGCTGATCTTGGAAGGGCAGTTTGGTGAAGTGGTAGTGGCAGAAGTTTCCTGGAGTGGGTTTAAGGATTGCAGACGAGGGAGGATACAGATGAGTCAGGTGACTGAGGAGAGCAAAGAGAGAGGAAAGATGAGGCCAAGCGAGTTTGTGTTTGGTTTCAAGCACTGGGGATGGTACTGACTGTCTAGGCAAGGATAAAATGGCTGAGTGAGAGCAGCCATTGCCAAACATGACGTTTGTGTGAGAGGGTGTGGCCTGTGACCAGCAAGGGACCCGCCCAGATGACCCTACATCATCTTCACGAGGTAGGGGAAAGTGGAGAGCCTGGGACCATAGGTAGTATAGCAGTGGGAAAATCCTCTCTCCCTCTCTCTCTCTCCCTCTCTCTCTGTTTCTCCATCTCTGTCTCTCTGTCTTTGTCTCTGTCTCTCTCCCCCTCCTCTTTGTTCTCTTTCCTTTTGGTGGCATTAGGGTTTGAACTCAGGGCCGTGCACCTGCTAGGCAGGTGCTATACCACTGGAACCAAGCCCCTCGTGGAAGAAAGCCCTCTTTTGACTGTTTGTGTTTTCTCAGGGAAGACAGAAGGGAAGGTACAGAACCAGCCCATTAAAAGGGGGGCACCTTTGAGGAGAGTACTGCCGTGAGGCTTCTAGGGAGCCACAGACCATTTAGATTAGTATGTGAGAATTCGTTCAGACATCCGTCTTGTCAATTTTGCTCAGTTAAAATCAAGTGGTAATTGCTTGTTCTGGGGTGTGAATTCAGGGCTTCACACTTGCTCAGATGGGAGTCTGTCACTGGAACAATGTGTCCAGCTCTGCATTTTGCTGACTATTCTGCAGGTGTAGTCCAGGTGACTTTTCAGCCACGCTGGCTTTGAACTGTGATCTTCCTGACCTCAGTTTCAGGAGTAACAAGTGTGAGACCCCTGTACCCGGCCAAGGTGAAGCTTTGAATAATGAATTCTCCCAAGGGGCCAATATTTTCTTCATGTGTTATGCAGGATAAAGGCCTGAAATATATTTGATATTTAGGCCTGAATACATTATAATGTAATTTTATAATTCCTTATGTGGGCTAAATGCATCTTCGCCAGCCCCTTTATAAGGTACTAAGCATGAAGACCCTCCACATCTTAGAATTCTTGCAAGGGGACTTGCTTGCTTGTGATTCTAGGAAGGCACATTCAGATCATAAACAGGATTACATTTTTATTTAAAAAATGAAATCCCCTCCTCATAAAGAATGCACATCTGAAAGAAAATATAGCAAACACAGCATTGGCTATTTCTTTTTTTTTTTTGTCGCTTGTGGGGCTTGAACTCTGGGCCTGAGCGCTGTCCCTCAGCTCTTCAGCTCAAGGCTAGCACTCTACCACTTGAGCTACAGCGCCACTTCCCTGTCCTTTTCTCTTTATCTTTACATATTATTTATTTTTTGTGGTGGTGGTGGTGTTGGGGTTTGAACTGAGAGCCTGGTGGCTTGCTTGCTTAGCACCAGGTCCATTTTTTTTTTTTTTTTGAGAAAAGGTCTCTATGTATGTACTGGCTGCCCTGACCCTCAGTTCTCTTGTTGTGCTTCAGTGCAGCTGGAATAACAGGTGTGTGCCACTGTGTCTGGCTAATAGTTGACAAGGAATCTTACAAACTTTTTGTCTAGGCTGGCCTTCAACAGTGATCCCTCTCTCTGATCTCCACCTCCCAAGTAGCTAGGATTACAGGAGTGAGTTACCTTACCCAGCTCCAGTGGTTTGTTCGTTCCTCCCTCCCTCTCTCCCTTCTTCCCTCTTGACCTCAGGGCCTAAGTGCTGTCCCAAGGCTGGAAGTTGATCCACAGCTCCACTTCTGGCTTGTTTTTGCTAGTTTATTGTAGATAAGAGTCTCATGGACTTTCTTGCCCAAGCTGACTTCAAACTGGTATCCTCAGATCTCAGTAGCTAGGATTAGAGGTCTGAGCCACCACTTTATGAGTACAATGCATCTGGATCAATATCACCCCTTTAAGAATGAAGTTCCAACACAGCACAGTAAGGGAACTTTCTCCTGTTTTAATGTGTGACTTAACAGGCATGTCAAGAGCATCGGGATTTCTTTAGCTTTAAAACTCCCCATAATCCTAGCTACCCAGGCTAGACCTGAGGATTGAGGTTTGAAGTCAGCCTGGGCAGAAAAGTCTGAAGTCTCCAGTTAGCCAGCAAAACGTATAGGATGTAACACCACTCAGAGGGAAACGCCAAGGGAGAATAGGAGGCCCTGAGTTCAAGTACACACACACACACACACACACACACACACACACACACACTCTCTCTCTCTCTCTCTCTCTCTCTCTCTCTCTCAAAGCAAAGTGAATGCACAGAACTGGGTCCTGACATTAAGTTAGCTATAGAAGAAAAAGAATGTTTGTGTGTGCTGACATTAAGTTAGCTATAGAAGAAAAAGAAGGGTAAGGGTGTGTGTGTGTGTGTGTGTGTGTGTGTGTGTGTGTGTGTGTGTGTGTGTGTGTGTGTGTGTGTGTGTGTGTGTGTGTGTGTGTGTGTGTGTGTGTGTGTGTGTGTGTGTGTGTGTGTGTGTGTGTTTGTGTGTGTGTCCCCCAAAGGCCCAACGCTGGGGAGCCTGGGCCAGGGTGGGGAATGCCAGGATTTAGAAAGCAGCTTTCCCAGGGAGGGTCCCTTTTCTTCCAGACAAAACCAATCCACACCTCTTGAGGTTTCCCAGCATCAAGTCATCTTCCTCCCCTGTCCAGGAAGAGGCTACACCACCATGCTGAAAAGGATCACCTGGCTATAGGGGACCTGGAAGCCTCGGGTTCTGGGGAAAGTGAGGCTGTGGGACCCCAGGGCTTTGGGGGTGGGTTGTAGCAGGCTTTTGGTGTCTGTCCATTACAACTCTGCCCAGAGGTGCAGCCTTCCCTGGCCTCCCATTATCAAATCTTTGTTAGCCCCCTCCACCAGCTTAGTATTAAAATTTTGTGCCCCCCCCACGGTGGGATCCCTGGGGGGCATATAGTAGTAAATACTTGTGGCCCTAATCTGGCCTGCTCTCTGTGGCCTCCGTTTACTTTGCTGCACCCTGAGGTGGCTCGCAGGACAGAATAAAGTTCACAATAAATCCTGGCCAGGATGTTCTCCTTTCTGGAGATGGGGGAAGTGGCGGGGGGGGGGGGGGGGGTTGAGTCAAAGGCCAAAAGGGTCATATGACCTTTTGGGGGTATTTGATAAAACCTATTCATTCCTTTTCTACGAAAGAACACAAATCAGCACCCTGCTTACAACTCAAGGGGGTGGAGAGTCCTAATACGCCCCAGATAAAAACCTAGCCTTAAAACTCTGGAAGAGCCAGGCACCTGCGGCTCCTTCCTGTAATCCCAGCTACTCAGGAGGCTGAGATCCGGAGGATCCCGTTAGAAGCCAGCCCGAGGAGGAAGCAGTCAGCGAGACCCCATCGCCAAGGAACCAGCGCACCCTGTATGTACGGCGACCTTTAGAAAGAAGGGACGAGGAGAAGGATCTGCGATCCTGGACAGACGTGGAGCCGGGAAGGGGAGGCCCAGCTTCCGACCTCAGCGCTGCGGACCGGCCGCCGCCTCCAGACCAGGTTCAGGACCAGACAGTGGCGCCAGGCTCAGCGGGACCTTGGCCGGGCTGCCACGTGCAGGCTGCGGAACCCGCGCCCGTCCGCCCGGAGTTCCGGGCCCGGGAGGGGCAGGTCAGTCACACCTGTGCCACCCGCACCGGGAGGGGCAGGGGTCCGGGGACCGGGGGGGGGGGGGAGGAAGATGAGGGATCAGGGGAGGGAGGAGAGGAAGAGAAGGATGGGGGGGGGAGGCGGGAGGGGGAGGAGTCTGTAACTTTCAGTTCAAGGGCATTGTGGGAAGCAGCCATGGTCTGAGGCGCCCGCCTCACCTGTCAGCCGCGCGGGCCGGGGCGCTGGCGGATCTCCGGGCGCAGGTGGCGGCGGGGTCCGGGTCACCATGGTGAGTGCCGGCGGGCGGCGCGGCGGCGGCGGCGACCCAGGGACGCCTGCGGCGCCGGGGGCCTGGCGCGCGGCCGGGAGGGGTGCGGGGTGGGGGTGGCGCCCCGGGGCCCTGCAGCTCGCGACCCCGCAGGCTCCAGGGGTGGCCGCCCCCCGCCCCCACCATACACACACCAGCGCGGCAGCCGCGTTCGTCCTGTTCGGCTTGCCGGGCGCCCCGTCGGTGCCAGGCACGGCGCCAAGCGCCGGGCACGGCGCGGGAGACCCGTGGAGCCCTGCGCCCACGGAGCTTCCCGGCTCGGGCGGGAAGGAGACGCGGTTGACAAGAAGGATAGGGGACTCCCCCCCCGTGGCGATCGCTGGGAGGCGGCGGGTCCCGGGGGGCACTCTGCGGGCGGGAAGAGCGGGGAGGCGGCGGGTCCCGGGGGGCACTCTGCGGGCGGGAAGAGCGGGGAGGCGGCGGGGCCGGAGGAGGCAAGTTTTTCTGAACCCAAGTGAGGAGTTTTGGTTTTGGTTCCAGCCGAACAAACTTGGAGGTGGGGGGGGGTGAGGGGGTGTCTGAGCGACTGTGCCGGCTTGGTGCGGGAGGTGGGAGGCGCCCGGAGCCGCGCCCGTCCCCGCCGCCCCACGTGCGCTCACTTCGCAAATCCGTGGGGGAAAGCGGTGGGCGGGCGCTCGGTGGGCGAAGAAAACGGATGGACGCGGCCGCTGCCCGGGACGGTCCACGGTGGAGCTCCTAGGCGAGGCCCCACGGCCCACGGGAGGCCCACTTTGCTTGTGCGCGGAGGGTCCCCTGTCCATGCATCCCCGTGCACCAGGGACGCGGTAAATAATGGAGCAGCTCGGTTGGCCTGCTCAAGTTTCCAAGGAAGGAGCGCGCCGACGCCGCGCGCAGGTGATGCGATTCCCAGGCCGCCAGCTCATTTGCCTAATGGAGGGTGGAGTAGCGGCCCGCGTTCGTTGGCGGTGCGGCTCTGCCCGCTCCCGGAGCCTCCGGGAGGAAGGGACGCCCTGTCGTCTGACCCCAGCCACCTGGGGAGAGTCTTCGCTGCTGTTCCCGCTGTTTCCACCAGGCTGCTCCTCAAGGATAAGTTGTAGCCCATTTTTAAGGCCGGCCGACCAGCGGGCCAGCCCCGTACCCTAGGCTTCTCATCCCCTCCAGCCAGACACGGCGGTCACGGCCTGCACTTCCCCAGCCCAGAGCCGCTCCAGCAGCCCCTCCTGCTGAGATGACTCCTTGGCCCCCTTTCTCTGCACTTGCTCCTAACATGTAAGACAAGTGTTCTTAAAGCGCAGCCCTGGTACCCCTAGGGGTCCTCCAGGATCTCTTTGGGGAGATTTGGAAGGTCAAAACAGCACTAAGATGGAACTTGCCCTTGTAATTCTCATTCTCCTAAGACTACAGTGAAGTTTTCCTGAGTCCCTGTGATGGGAAACTGAACAGCAGACCAAAGGCAGAGCAAAGGGGAGTCCAGTTCTGCCTTCTGTCAGGCCAAACGTTAAGGAGAATTGCAAAATCAACACAAGGCCATTTTTAACTGACTTCTTTGCCTTTGGGAAACTGTTAATAGTGAAAATGCTGATGCATAGATGGAATAGGTATAATATCACTTATTTTTTATTTCATTTTTTTAAAGCTGTCTTTAATTGGCACAAAGGGGCTTCAATTCAACAAGTAAGTGTATGAATACAATGTATATTGATCAGTGACACCCTCTCCATGCATCTCACCCATGTATCCCAACCACACCCAAGATAACTTGAAGACAAGTTACCTGGGTCCAGTGGAATCCTCCCCTGTGTATGCCATACTTTATAGTCAGTTGGTCTGTGTACAGATGCATATGGCCCAGGTACTGTATTTTTAAATGAATTAGTAATGCTGCTGTCAATGGTATTAATGGATATAACCCATGTAAGCAAAAAGAACTTTGGCATTCTTAGTATGTAGGAGGGTCAAACTATTTCAAACTCATGGTCATGGGGATATGCCACAGACTCGGGTTGAGTGTACCTAAAAGTGCTTTGGTGGAGCCCTGCCCCTTGTAGGTGTAGCATTGTAGCATTACCTCTGACGTGTAGTCCCAAGCAGGAAAGCCTTTGCAGCCTTAGTAGCTCTAGCACTCAGCCCTCTTGGTTGGACAGCCAGTTTATGAGTTTTTTCCTTCCTTCCTGGTTCTTGTCTCTTGCTGACTCACTTGCTAGGGAACTAGAAAATGCTTATCTCATGTCACCTGGTACTCTACCCAGAAAGGGACTTTCGCTTCCTTGGTGCCCTGGTGTCCTCCTGCATGTTGGGCCCAGTGTCCTGTTTGTTAACTGGATTGTTCTGTTTGAGTTAACTATGTATATGTTTTATCTTGCCTTTTTGTTTAGAAATCTCTGCCTTTGAAACAATGCTAGGCCTATTGTTCTGGAGGAATCCCACAGGTTTTTACTCTGATCTGTAAGGACTTACTGTTGAATGATTGACAGTGCCAATGGATGAAGGACTCCTTTATTTATTTTTCCTTTAAGAAGAAGACTGATAGGGTTGTAACATTTGTGAAGACCGATAGGGTGGTAACAGAGAGGCTCTGGTGCTACCTTTAATAACAGTGTAAGTGGACTTTTGATTTATGATGCTCCTTCTGTTTCTGAAAAGCTAATGTGGCTTTTCCTCATTGTGAACAAAACAGGAATCTCCCATTGAGAGAAACTCAAACATGACCCCTTGGCAAAGCCAAATAAGCATTCTTTGTGTTGTAAATCCAGTTCTCATAATCTTTGTCATTATTATAAATCAGTATGGAATTATGGTAAAGTTGTATGTCTATGATTTGTAAATCTGAAGAGGGGAGATGGGAGGATGGGAGTGGAGTGGGGGAGGAATTTGTCAACTGAATTGTGAAGCCATTTCCAGATTTATATTCGCTTGGAAAAAAAAATGAGTGCACCTTTTTCTTAGATCAGATTTAAAAAGCAGTTTTGCAGCCCAGCCTAGTGGCTCAGGCCTCTAATCTTAGCTATATGGAAGGCAGAGATTGAGAAGATGTGTATAGTTCCAGGCTAGCCCTAGCATAGAGCAAGCAAGACCTTATCTCAAAAATCACCAGCACAAAAAAGGCGAAAGGTATGATTCAGGTGGTAGAGAGCCTGCCTAACAAATGCAAACCCCTGAGTTCAGAACTCAGTACTGCCCCTCCCCCCAAAAACCCCAAAACAAATTGAACTCCCCTTTCCCTCCCCCTCCCCAAAGCCAACTCTAATAAGGAATTTCCCCTGTTGATACAAGGGAGCTGCAGAAGAGCCAAGGCAAAGAATGGAAACCATAAACTTGTAGATCCCACCATGCTCCATCCTCCACTATAGCAGCCTTATTATTAGAGGATAAATAAGACTGTAGTTATTTTTGACAGTTTAAATTCCAGTGTGAGGGTGAAGAATCTGTTAGGCAATGAGTGTGTTCTTTGTCTGGAACTTGGCCTGGGCAGCGGTAGTAGTGGAGGTCAGGTGTGCCAAGAGCTCACTTCTGCCAAGCCCTCCCCACCACCACAGAGGATTGGTACTTCTGAGCCACGCTGCTTCTCTACTGCTTCTTTCCCCATACTGTGAAAGGCTCACAATTTTCCTATGGTGTTATATTAATATGCATTGGGATGGAAGCAGTTGGTGTGGTATTGTACTGTGTTGTCAGTGTCCTTTGAGATTCCATTAATTATTTCACTATGCCTTAAGATGTAATAAGTAAAAGTAATCTCTCATTCTCTTTTTCTCCTTCCTTTACTCCCTCTTCCTCTCCCTTTTACTTACACATATGCACTCTCTTTCTCCTACTCTCTCTCTCTCTCTCTCTCTCTCTCTCTCTCTCTCTCTCTCTCTCTCTCTCTCTCTCGTATACATACAAATACAGAACATTCATGTAAGAGCCTGTGGGAATGAACATTCCTTTTTTATGTGTTGGTTAATCATTTGTTCAATTTTGTCTTTTTTGTTGCTACGTCCAGACCCTCCCTCAGGAGACTTGAGACCCTCACTGTGATTTCTTTCTCCCCTGGGACTTGTTGCCTCTCCTTGCTCTCCCATCTGGCACCTCTAATTCTCATGATACTCTTCCTGTAGGACTGTCCATTTTCCCTGAAGCCTTGGAGCCCCTTACTCAAAAGATGGCCTTTGAACACTGAGATGCTCCCAGATCCTGTGCCTGAAATAAATGCACATTAATTACACAGTTCTCCAGTACCACACTGCCTGGAGAAATCTGCTAGTATCAGGGTAAAGTAAGAGCTTGAGTAGTGCACAGTTTGAAATGGGATGCCCTTGACCTCTAGGAGGAAGCTGGCCTTGGAAAAATACTGCCAGTCTCAGATCTGTAAGCTTCTGACAGGTAGGTCACTCTCCTCTCAAAGTGAGAGTGACTTTCTAAGATGGCCTGGGGGTGGGGCTTGGGGGCTGGAAATATGATGATCACACTTTAGTCTCTCAGTGCCACAAGGCATGAACCTAAGAAAGTACATCCAGTCAAGAATTAAGGCATCAGGGATTCCAAGATAATGACCTTGCAGATGACCTCTACCCAGATTACTACACTGTCACCTGGAAGTTCAACAGACTCTTCAAAGGGTAGGACCCCAAGAGCAGGAGCTGCAAACTAGGGTGCCTGAATTCTTTGTGTGCTCACTGTTTTAGAGGAGAGAAGTCAACAGGAACACACAGGGTCAGCTCACAGCTTGCTTTAGATCTGCAAGAAAATACACATTTTTTTTTTTGGGTATTAAAATGCAAGTTAGCTTGGGTCCACAGTGCAAAATGGATGCATATTTTAACTGTATTTTTTTTTTTTTTGTCTTTTCTTTTTTGGTACTGGGGATCGAACCCAGGACGTTGCACTTGCTAGGCAAGCGCTTTGCCACTGAGCTACATCCCAGCCCTGGATGCATATTTTAAAGACAATGCCCTTAGACAGCTTGTTTTTCACTGGCTGCTTACAGCTAGCACTCCAGATTTCACGAGGTTACCTGCCCTGGAGCATCTGGACAGAAAAATGTGAGAGACAGAACTCTATCACACAGGATGGTCAGTTTTCTCTGGAAAAGGCCAGTTGGGAATAATTTTAGGCTTTCCAGCAGTCCCTATGGTGTTCTGTCACTGACTTCACTCTTACGGAATAAAGTGGATGGATAGGGCTGCACTTCTGGTTTTACTTTCTGTTTTTGCACGATCACTTTGGTTTGTATGTATGTATGTATGTATGTATGTATGTATGTATGTATGTGTGTGTGTGTGTATGTGTGTGTATGTGTGTGTGTATGTGTGTGAGTATGTATGTGGTACTATGCTTTGGATGCAGGGCCTTATGCTTGTTAGACAAGCTCCTTGTTCCTTGAACCACATCCCTATTTATTATTTTTGTGGGAGGGACTTGAATTTTTGCCTGGGGCCAGTCTTGGACTATTATCCTCCAGCTTTTGCCTTCCAGATAGCTAGCACTGCAGATGGGAACCATCTCACCTAGCATATTTTTTTTCTTTTATTATCCTTTTTAAATGATTTTTTTTTTTTGGTCCGGTTGTGAGGCCTGAACTCTGGGCGTGAGCACTGTACCTCAGCTCTTTAGCTCAAGGCTAGTGCCCTACCACTTGAGCCACAGCGCCACTTCCGGCTTTTTTCTTTTTGCTTATGTGGTGCTGAGGAATCGAACCCAGGGCCTCAGGCATGCAAGGCAAGCGCTCTACCACTGAGCCAACTTCCCAGCCCTTTAAATGATTTTTTAAATTAGCAGGTTTTCATCGCAACATTACCATACATACATACAACGCATCCCATCAACCTCGTCTGTCCGCCATCTTCACTTCTTAAAACAATGTCAGCAGATGCCATTGTTGTATTTTCATAAGTTTATCTAAAGTGTTTTGTTCCTATTCACCCTCATTCACCCTTTCCATTCACTCTCCCCACTACCCAGAAGTGACTGTCTTACTCTCCTGCCATTCATGCTTTTCTATATATTAATTGTAATACTGTACTATAGTAACTGATATGTGCATATATTATATTTTAATCAGAATATTCCCCTTTATCACTCTCGTTCTCTGTTTCTCAACCTTCTATTGCAGGTACTTCTTGTACCAACAACAGGTTGGAGGGCCAGATTTGATCTTCATGTTGTAGTTCCTTGACCCATATTTGAAGGTGGCTTTTACTAATTGATTCATCTGCATCTTGGACAAATAAGTTTGTGATGGGCCAGAGTGTCGACACAGTTTATGGCACCCAGTGCAAAATGAAAGCATAAGGTCTCTTGATTAAAAAATACTGAGAATTTCTAGATAACGGGAGTGGAGCTTTAAGCCAACTGCCAGGCCCTCCTGAATGCTGGCCCTGTGCAGTGATCTTGCGCACACAAAAAGGCCCTGGGGTGAGGCCTCAGAGATTGCCCCAAACAAGCCAGGAGTCACTGCACTCAGATAGATCATACTTTCAATAGGATGACCTCTAAGCTCTGTGAATCCTGTGGATCAATCACACAGACAGGATTTACTATGAATACTTGTCAGAGTATCATGTGACTTTTACTCAGTGGGAATAATGTCTTAGGCTTGGATTGTGTGTGAGGTCAAAATGAAAGGAAACACCACACACATGCACACACTTTTACTCACACATGTATACACAGAGCACACATGAACACACATCTCTACACATGAATATCACATATATGCACACACATGAACGTTTGTGCACATACATTCTGTCATCTACCTACTTACCTACACTGAGCTTTTGGCCAGATTCTTGGGACTCCTGAATGAACTTGCCTCAGTATGAGAACTGAGGACTGGAGAATGAAAAGAGAGAGAATGATGTGATCCATTTTTTTCAGTGATACAGAAAAGAGATTTTGGGTAATGAAATAAAATCATACCTCTTATCATTGCATAGGATTGAATCAGTACAATAGGGAGAGGCTTGTCAGATCCTCTGGGGTGGGCTTTTGTGTGTCCAGTAGACACTGAATGTTCCTGTAAGATTAAGAAGTCATGTTTATAAGTGCACCACAGGAGTGGTGGTGCACTCCTGTAATCCCGTCACTGAGACTAAGACTGGAGATTTTATATATGCATTCATGGAGACCCTGTATCAAGAACAATAACAACAGCAAAAAGAGTTACATAGCTGATGGTCAGGAAGGACCTGTCAAGCCTGGGAATAGACACAGATCATCACTGACCTGTGTGACCTCAGGTTTCTGTGTCTCTTGTGCATTGCCAACTCTTTTCCCTTCCTCTATCCCCTAAAAATCTCTATTGTGCAGGTGAAGTTATGAGAGACTTGAAGAGGATTAGTAGTTCTTTTAAGAAAGTGTCAGATTGCGTTGAGTCACAGAGGTGCTGTTGGAAGAGGCATTTCTGCTGTGTTCATATCACATGTGTTATGTGTTCTTTATGGAAGTGTCACTTAGGGCTGCTTGAATGGCCCTTCATAATGCTTACCCCCTACCCCTGGCTCCTGTGCCCATTTCAAAAAGAAGGTGTGAATGCTCAGGTGGAGAGGTGACAAGTAGGCAGCTGTGCGCTGCGGGGGGGGGGGGGGAGGAGGGGGGGGAGGGGGGACTCTGCCCGTCGCCAGTGGCCAGTCCTTGCTCACCTCTGCCTAACTTACCTGAGCATTGCATGAGATCATTCAGTAGCACAGGGCTGACACCCAGAACTAATTCCATAAGTGTTAACTACAGTTGTTATTTTTGTTGTTGAGGACAAAAGATTTTTGTTTTTATTAATCACCTTGGCTATTTTCAACCTCAGGCTTACTGTCATCCCTTGAAACAAAAGAATCAAGCTTGTAATAGTTGAAAAACAAGTACTTGCTAGAGTTGTTTTTCATCTGATTCAAGGATAGCATCCAACCTCTTAGCCACAGTTGCACTTCCAGCTTTTTGATGGTTAATTGGAGCTAAGTAATCTTTTGGATTTGTCTGCCTGGGCTAGCTTTGAATCATGATCCTCAGATTTCAACCTCCTAAGTAGCTGTGAGCCACTGGCGCCCAGCTCCAGGGAGATTTTGAATGACTGCTTAGTTGGCTGAAGTAGAAAGAACAAGAAAGTTCTTAATAACCATTTAAGTGGCCATTACCATACAGAGTGTTGAGTTTAGCATCTTAAACACAGTGTCTTGAACAAAGTTCAAAAAACTTAGAAAGATCAAATAAGCATCATCACTAAGTCATTAATGTTTTATTTGACTTCAAGGCATATCGAAAATTGCCTGGAAATTCTACTTTCTATCACCAGCATCATTTTTCTTATCTCTCAGATAATTTGTACTTCCAACAAAAGTCTTGTGTGCTTTTAGTGAAAACAAAAAGAGCATGCTTCACTACAGGAAAAAAAGGAAGAGAAACAAAAGGTGACCCTGATAAGTTCCAAGTAACTTAGTCTGTCTTGGGAAAATGATGTAAAAGGAGTAGCCTCTCATCTATTGCATGTTGGGGTGTTTTTCACTTGTCCTTTTATTCAGTGCTGGGACTTGAAGTCAGGGTCTTGTGCTTGCTTGGCTGGTGCTCTACCACTTAAGCCACACTTCCAGTTCAGCATTTTGCTGATTATTAGGGAATGTAGTCTGACGGATTTGCTGCCTAAACTAGCCTGGAATGCTTGTCCTTTAGATCTCAGCCTCTGAATAGCTAGGATTATAGATATGCGCCACTGGCATCTGGTTTACATTGTCTTCTCTATTTTGTTCTGGTATTGGCACTTGAACAAGCCTGTGTGCTGCTCTTAAGCTTTTTTTTTTTAAAGTAGGAGCTTTATTTCTCCAATGACATATTTATAGTTTAACATAAATTAGAGGCCTGCTTGAACACCAAATCCAGGACCTTTAGGTGGTTCAGTCAAAGAGGTAAGACCTCCAGCTGGCTCACAACAGAAACGTCCACTCCTTGGCCCAGGTTTTGGAACTTGGCCAGCTTTGAGGTCATCTATAATGTCTTCAATATCTTTAGGTGTCAGATCCTCATAATAGTTGTCATTTATTTGAACCATTGGTGCATTTACACAAGTCCCTAAACATTCCACCTCTGTAAGAGTGAAAAGTTTGTCAGGTGTTGTCTCCCCAACCTTCATTTCAAGCTTTTTCTGAATGGCATCCAGTATGCTGTCAGAGTTACGAAGCATGCAAGGTGTGGTAGTGCAGATCTGAATGTGGTATTTTCCAACTGGCTTTCGATTATACATTGTATAAAAAGTTGCAACTTCATATACTCTCATTGGAGGTACTTGTAAAACTTCTGCAACCTTGTTCATAGCAGAGATGGGCAACCACCCATTCTGCCTTTGGGCTAAATCCAGGACTGGAAGCACAGCTGCTGCTTTGTGTCCTTCTGGATAGTTTTTCACAATTGCTTCTATTCTCTTATAGTTTTCTGGTGTGAAATCAAATGGGATATTGGGTTATTCTCAGGTGTATCTCTGTGCACAAATAAGGTTCCTCCAGCACCATTTTGCACAGATGACTTATGCAAATTCCTTATTTGTCTTCCCCACTGGGCAGTGAGGCTGGCTGCTCTGGCCTGAAACGCCAGGGAGAAGAACATGGCGGGCCAAACTGTACGGTGGTCAAGGTTGCACTTGCTCTTAAGCTTTTTTGCGCAAGGTTGGCATGCTACAACTTCTGGCATTTTGGTGGCTAATTGGAGAGATAAGAGTCTCACAAACTTCCCTGCTCAGGTTTGCTTCAAATCAGGATCCTCAGATCTCTCAGGGTCCTGAGTAGCTTAGATTACAGGGGGAGCCCAGCTTTCCATTCTTTAGTTGTCAGGAAAGAAAACCCCATTGTGTAGGATCTGAATCTCTCTTGATTATGAGAAGCTCTTCAGGAAATGGGTACTATTCACTGCAAAGCTAGCCTTGGACAGGAATGGCAAATTAAACTGATGTGTGTTGTTTAAGTTATATCATTACAGACGTTCAGGGGAGAAAGATGGGAGGGATGCAGGGTAGAGATTATGGAGTTCATCCAAAATCAAACCTGGCAGGTCGAGGTGGCCCTGCCTCCAGCTTTCCCAAAAGAACGTGTGGATGAGGATGAGGTATGCATGTGAGGGGGGGCAGTAGGTGAGCAGGATATAAAGAAAAAGGTTTTTTTTTTTTTGCCAGTTCTGGGGCTTGAACTCAGGAGCTGGGCACTGTCCCTGAGCTTCATTTGCTGAAGGCTAGCACTCTACCACTTGAGTCACAGTGCCACTTCCTGCTTTTTCTGTTTATGTGGTACTGAGGAATCGAACCTAGGGCTTCATGAATACTAAGCAAGTACTCTACCACTAAGCCACATCCCCAGTCTGAAAAAAAAGTAATTATTAAGAAAATGTAAATTCTGGAGGAGAGCTGGGTGAAAGTTGACCACATTGAACTGTGTCCCTATGGATTTTCTCATCTTCCTCTGCTTCCTCCACTAACCCTGCTTCCCCAGACAACCCCTTGGGAAATTATTTATACAGAACTTTCAAGAATAAAATTTGTCACAAGTGGGTTTTCCACTTAACAAACAAGAGCAACTTCATTAAAAATTGAGAGTATTTAAAAAAAAGAAGTCTGTGGGACTGGATCAAAAGTAGCTTTAGGTTTGTTCAGAGTCAGGAGGGGACTGACTTCACTCAGTGGCATGGTTTGGGTAGAGCATCTCTGCAGACAAGGTTCAATGCGATTGAAGTTTCAAGTGTATTTTGCTGTCTTTGAATCTGTGAGTACTTTGTCTCTGGGTGAATCAGATTAATGTTCATATCTCCAAAAAACATCTGCTCTCTGACCCTTTGTATCTGTGCTTAGTACTTTCTTCTGCCACTTTATTATATGTCTGTCTATTATCTAATTTGTTATGTATAGGTAGTAGTAGGGTTTGAACTCAGGACTTTCACACTTGCAACCTACATTTGTATGCATTTATTTTTCCATAAATAAAACATTTCCATAATAAGAAGTGTATTCACTGAACTAAGAATAAAAGCATAGCCTTATTTTGCTGTGGAGTTATACATTTCACTTCTTAGGAAATCAGAGCATATCACCTTAGTTTTTCCTTAGAGCTCACATTTACCATCTGTGAGCACGTTCTTTTTAAGTTAGTTACTTCCACAGTGCTCAGGAATCTGAAGATGGTTCACAAGTTTAGGAGGGAAATGGGGTCAGACCCTAAAGATTTATTACTTAGGTCTGCCTGGAATTAATTAACTCAGTCCCTCTGTTTTCCTTGGAGTTCATCCAAAAATCAACCCTAGGTGGCTTCTCCCAGAATAACACTCCTGGACTCTTCCTCCAAAACATATATTATGGGCCTATCAGAGCCCAAGAGTAAATTTACTAAGTGAGGAGAATGGATGGTTGTATCCTTAAACTCTATAGCAAAAATTACTCAAAGGTTATTTATTTTCTGAGTCAGTTGTATTGTTCTGTGAACTCAATGAACTGTATTGATGAAATGAGTTAAAAGTTTAAGTCAAACCCAGGTGGGTGGCTCATGCCTGTGATCTTAGCTATTCAGGAGGCTGAGATCTGAGAATCAAGGTTCAAAGCCAGCTGGGCAGACAAATCCATGAGACTCTTTATCTCCAGTTAGCAGCAAAAAGCAGAAGTGATAGAGTTCCAGTCTTAGGTGAAAAAAAGAAGCAAGAGGGAAAGGCCCTAAGTTCAAGCTCCAGTACCAGCACTCATACAAAACTAATACAAATTGAAGTCAAATAACCCGCAATAGTCATTTTAAAATGGATTTTTTTGTTCTTATGGTCAGCCTGAAATCTCTTGTCCAGGCTTAAAATACTTTTGATCCTGATCTTACTTTAACAAATACACGTGTGTGTGTGTGTGTGTGTGTGTGTGTGTGTGTGTGTGTGTGTGTGTGTGTGTGTGTGTGTGTGTGTGTGTGTGTGTGTGTGTGTGTGTGTGTGTGTGTGTGTGTGTGTGTGTGTGTGTGTGTGTGTGTGTGTGTGTGTGTGTGTGTGTGTGTGTGTGTGTGTGTGTGTGTGTGTTTTGGGTCTTGAACTCAGAGTCTGGGTGCTGTCCCTTGCTCAAGGATAGTGCTCTACTTAAGCCACAGCTCCAATTCTGGATTTTTTTTGGTGTGTTTAATTGGAGATAAGAGTCTCACAGACTGCCCTGCCCAGGCTGCCTTTGAGTCAGGATCCTCTGATCTTAGTTCCTGAGCAGCAAAGATTACAAGCATGAGCCACAGGTGTGAGCCACAGGTGTGAGCCACAGGCGCTCAACTCTATAAATGCCTTCTTTTGATTGAAGTAGAAATAAGAGGTTCAAAACAGGGGAGTGTTTTACAAATGAGACACTGAGAATTCTTGTGATGGTGACAATTTCATTTGTAAAGTTCACTAGAGTTTTTAGAAGACCAGTCTCAGGTACATGAGCATGATGATTCCGGCCTATAGGGCTTATGATGGTTTGAATATTATCCTTCAAGTACATGTGCTTTCAGAATTGCGTGATATCTGAAGAAGAGGAGGGCTGCCAAGGCTTGGTGTCATGGGCCTCTGATCTGGAGAGGATAAAACAGAACAGCCACTTCCCATTCATGACGGACAAAGCAAAGAGCAGAAAGTGTGACACCCCACATTGTATACCTCTGCTGCCTCCTTGTTCAGTGACTTCTTTCTCTAAGAGTTCTAGAAGGAGGTCAGGTCCTCTACAGCTTGAACATCTCAGGCTGCTTCTATTTCTTGAAGCCTCTGGTATATAAAAAAGAGAAATGAAGTGTTCAAATAGTGCTATAAATATTATGGCACATTATAAAGCCTTATGCCAAAGACATTGAGGCATGTGTCATACATCCAATAAAGTGGACTTTCATTTCACCTTTTATAAATGTTGTAAGGCATCATAAAAATGTGAGGACCCATTGTGCATGCTGGGAGCTTGGCTTGGTTGTGGACATGTGCTGATAGACTCATGGAGAACATTGCTGTCTTGGCATTGTTGGCTTTTCTCTGATAAATTGAATAATGCCACAGTTGGAAGCCTGCCACCTTTTGTGGACTTAGTGGATGGAGGGACCACCTCTTCTTCTTACTCTTTTTACTCAACAGGGCTCTCCTAGAATTCTGAATGTGCTTGTTCAAATTTGTGTTGCGGGCTGGGAAGGTGGCTCAGTGGAAGAGCGCATGCCTTGCATGCCAGAGGCCCTGGGTTCGATTCCTCAGCACCACATAAGCAAAAAAAGAAAAAAAAAAGTTGAAGAAATTTGTGTTGCATACATTGGCCCTCACAAGGCTCCTATTTGGAAAATGGCTCACAGAAGAAAAATGGAGGATATAGCCCAGCTGTATCTTTCAGATGGGGTTATAGTTGGTATAGATTCAGAGTTGGGGATCCCCTAGAGTCTGCCTGGCCCCTAAGTCCAGGTCTGCCATCTAGCTGCATGACCTTGAGCTCATCCATTATGTGACCTACCTGATACTCAGCTAACTCATTTCTTTTCAGTGTTGGGAATGAAACTCAGGGTCTTTGCATGTTGGGCAAGAGCTCTACCACTGAGCAACATTTCCAGCCCAGATCCCTCATCTTAAAAGATGGAAAATAATTGTTATCCTCCTTATATATTTGTTGTGACGATTAACTAAAATTGCACATCACAAAGCCTGATCTATAGTAAGTGATTTTCTAAATACTGTACAATAGTAATCCATTGTTGTTTGTTGTATTATACATTTCTTCTACCATATCTTGACTTTTTCTTTTCAGTAAAAGACAAATGTGTATCTTATATGTTCATAATTAGGTACAAATAATTGCCTGGACATTTTAGAACATTCCAAGGAAAGCAAGGGAACTTCTGACTCCAATTCCCATTCGAAGACCTATCGACTTGTTCTTTAGTTGTGAAGACAATTAAAATCCATGCATGGCCTGCATACTTCAGCTCTAGGCACAAGTTTCTGAAGACAGACTTGGGAAGCATAGTTCTCAGTGAAGTGTAGTGATTGGTATTATGAGGTCAAGCTCCATGGAAACCCCTGAACTCCTCCAAACTCTCTTCAACAAGAACTGTTCAGATTGTATATTTCACTCTTTAAAATTATCTTTTATTTCAGTCTAGAATTCCATGCTTAACAAACATCAACCAGTCTTGAAAACTGCTTCTGAAAGTACAATGGGTAGGAAATAGATCGGGCACTTGCTCCCACCTTACCAAGGTTCACAGGCCCACACACCTAAGTAGGGGAGATTTTGGTTTCATAAATGTGATACTCAAGTTAGTCTGTAATACTTGGTTTCTGAGAAGTGTGTAAAAGTGATTTTTGACTGTTGGTTCAAGAGACCCTTTTTGTCCCATCCCATTCTTTTTATAAAGAATATAGAGTGGGGGGAGGTGGGTGAGCAAGGGTGCTGCGGTGAGTCTCATGGAGATGCACTGGATGCATCCCTATATATGGAACCCCTTGTACAACTAAGTGAAGTGATTCAAAATATGTCTGCAAGAGAGAGGAAGAGAGAGAACATGGCTGTTGTTGCCTTGTGGAGAGAGAGAAGTCTGGCATTAGGTGGTGAAGAGTTGGAGGGGACCCTGTGAAGCCTCTCAGATTCAGTTCCCCAGACACATTGTGACATCAGCTTATGTGACCACAGAGATGCTACTTGGCAAAGCCTGAGCTTTTAAGCACTTTATATGCCACAATTCCATATCACTAAGGCTATTATTTTACTGGAGCAGTGGTAATAGGCAAAGAATAAGTAGGCCTCATTACACTTAAAAGGTATTTAGAATTATCCAGTTCTTGTGGTACATACCTGTAATCTCAGCTACTTAGGAATCAAGAGACAGAAGGATCACTGCTTCAGGGCCAGTTGGGGAAACAGAGAGACCTTGTCTCAAAACAAAATATTAAAGGGTGCATAAAGTATGAGTAAAGAAGATGAGATAGACTAGAGTTCATTGGAAATGTGTAGAAATAGGATAATCCCCTCTGTAAACTAGTAAGACCAGCAACAACAACAAAACAACATCCAAAGGGCTGGGAAGGTAGGTCACATAAGGCCTTGGGTTTAATTCCCAGTAATTTTTGTTCATTTTGATTAAGGGAATGCTAACAAATCCTGGATGGTTTCTTGATTGTACCCCGATATTAGCAAAGCCATAATCCTGGGATGAATTGCCAGGCTGTGTCCTAGCTGTCCAACAGCCACCTAGTACACTTCTTTTTTTTCTGCGTTGGAAAGATACTGTGTTCTGTACTGTGTTCTGTCTTTTCTTTGTTAGGTCCAAGACTGTGACTTGAACTTGGTATCTGATGCTTTCTCTCATTGGCTAGTGCTCTAACCAACTGAGCCATGTGCCTCTCACCTTCCTCCCCGTAACCCCTAGCAGTAATACCAAATTATTACAGAAATTCTGGAAAACACAGATATGTAAAGATGACAATATGCACCACTTGAAATTATGTCTTGAGAGAACCCTGCAGGGATGGTTCTATTGAATATTCTCAAATACTTTCTTGAATTTTCTATTTTCTTTAATATTTTCTTAGAGGCAATAAAAACACACACACACACACACACACATGTATAATAATCTCACATATATTCACTGTTGAAAGCTTAAAGGCAACTTCTGGCATTAAGAAAAGTAAAAGAAAGGAAATCTTGTTTATTTCATATATATTTTATATATTTATATATATATTTTATATATATTGTTAGGTAGATTATGTATATTGTTTGTAGAAAATAAATGAAGCCATCACTTTCCCATTGGTATTTACTGGCAGATTATGGGATATGTTACTGGTACTTAGAACTTTGAATACTGGAAGCATGTGGTCATCTGCTCATCCAGAACCGGTCTAGTTTCTTTTTAACCTGCAGACAAGCCTGCTGGACAACTATGCAGTTTCTCCAAAGTTTGATGCAAGTCTCTCCTTCCTTCTCCTCCTCTCCCTTCTCCTATCCCTTATTCTATCCACTTCCCCCTTCCCTTCTGCTCCCTTCCCTTCTCTCCTCCTATCCTTTCTTTTCCTATCCCTTCTCCTCTCCTCCCCCCTCTCTACTCTTTCTCTCCTTTCTTTTTGGAGACAGAGACTTTTGAGGTAGCCCAGACTGGCCTCAACTTGCAGTTCTCTAGGCTTGGCCTCTTAAGTGCCAGGATTACAGTTGAGTGTGCACCTCCAAGTACTGTTATCTTTCAGGTATTAAACTGAAAGTCATGTACTTGCTTATGGGCTTCCTCAAGGAGAGAAGTTAAAACTGAACTCACTCTTAATAAGAAGAGTAGTTTTCTGGCAGCCACTGTACCTACTTGTCCTCCTTTCCTGTCCTCACGCCCCATTTCTGTTGGAGACCGCACCCTACCCATATAGAATCTGTTTAGTTATCATATCATCTCAAAGGAAGTACTGGCTTTTCCTTTCTAACTAGACCCTTGGTAGAGATAACCAAGTAAATTTTCTCAAGTTCAAGTTCCTCTTTGTTCCTTTGTATGAGAAAAGATAAGGGGCCACTTTGATCTAGTTAAACTACTCAGATGACTTCATTGTTTTTCTGTGAGCAAAAGTTGCCTGTTCAACGAACCTGGCCTAGAGTTTTCCCTACCCATCTTATTGCCACATAGTACATGTAATAGTGGTGACCTAGTGCCATTATTGTCTTCAGTTGAGTTTTTGGTTCTGTTATATGGCAAGGAACAGAGAAGGCACATTTTTAGAGGACGAATTGGGAGTCTTTATTGGAAAGCCGGAGAATGCAGGTAGCCTCTTGTCACAAAGAAAATCGAGCCATGAGAGCAGGAGAGGAAAGAAAGAGCAAAAAAATACCAACAAACCAGATCAACTTCAATGGAGAGCTGAAGTGGGACACCATGGTAACTGAAGAAGAGCCAGGAGACAGGACAGGAAGCATGGCGTGTGGGTGCCTGAGCTGGTCCAGGCCTAAATAGAGTCAAGTCAAGGGGAAGGTCCCAGGGAGCTTGAGAGTTTGAAACCCAAGACTGGCAGGTCCAGTAACCTATTATCTTGTCCCAGCCCCTGCCTCTAGGAATTCAGGCAGCCCATCACCTGGGCGGTAGGACTTCCTTGCCTCTACTATGAAGACAAGATGTCACCAGTCAAACTCAATACCCTATCATCCACCATGTGGCTAAGATGGCGCTGGTTAGATTCAGCATCCCTATTTCACTTCTATCTTAATCTCTTATAAGTCTAGAACTTTAGGGCTTTTCTGCTTATTTTTATGTTTGGCAGGGAAACCTTTGGTACTGGATGGAGTAAAGTTTGAGAACTATCTTTCTTTGGGGAGGGGAAGGAGAAGCAGGAAACTATGGGACAAAGGATGAGCTAATTCAGCAGTGATAATCACTAGACACGGTGTTGGAAATGAACTATACCTTGCAGGGCAGTGGGGCAGAGGGAAAAAGCTGGAAGAAAATGAGGGAGGTGGTGACTATTCAAAAAGCAATGTACTCATTCATTACCTGACTTATTGTAACACCTCTACATACCTGTACATCACCTTTACAATAAAAATTTTTTAAAAAGAAAGAAAACTACCAAGTTAAAAAAAAGCTATCTTCATGTTATAAAGATGGCTCAGTATCATAATGACTTTAAAAGTTGGTGAGTTCTGTTTAACTGTTGCCAATGGATGTGTTTTTGCTTTCTCCTTAGGGAGGCAACCAACAATGCACAACTATTTAGCCCAGCTCTAGAACCATCTAACTGAGATTGAGCTGGAGTTAGCTGCTCAGATGTTTGGGTTCCAGTTTCTTTAGTATTGATCATAATCACATATGATCATGTTTTTCTCTTTTCTTTGGTGAATTGATATATTACATTACTTGACTGAAAACTTTCTAACAAGCCTTGTATAATACAGATTAATTCTACTTGTATACTATTAGATTTAATTTTATAATATTTAATTTGCTAATATTTTGTTGAGGAATTTTGCTTCTGTGTTTATGAGAATTCTTCAGATTTTTTGTCTTTTCTAATGCAAATCCTTTCATTCTGTGAGTCTAGGTAATGCATGATTGTTTCATTTATAATTACTCTGATAGATACTGAATAAATATTTGCAAAGTTGAATGGAATCTACTAGCTGTCCTAAGTGTAGATAATTTAAAATATTCAGTCGATTGACTTGCAATGATAATTTGAACTCAGAACTCCAGTGCTGTCACTGAGCATTTTTTTTTTTTTTGGTCGGTCGTGGGGCTTGAACTCTGGGCCTGAGCACTGTCCCTGTGCTCTTCAGCTCAAGGCGAGTGCTCTACCACCTGAGCCACATCACCACTTCCTCGCTGAGCTTTTTTGCTTCAGGATAGTGCTCTACGTATTGACCCATAACTCTGCCTCCAGCCTTTTGTTGGTTAATTGGACTTTCCTGTCCTGACTGGCTTCAAACCACAGTCATCTTGAGTAACTGGGATTAGAGACATAAGCCATCAGGGTCCAGCTGAAGACGGTTTTTAAGACTGAAAAGAAATATGTACACTTCAAGGCAAGTTGTAGGTTGTTCTAACAAAAGGCCATGAACCAGGTGATAATAACAAGGCTGCTCTCAGCTCTCTAGGTAGAAGCCCAAGATCAAGGTGTCCTAAGTTGTAAAAGTTGGCTGGCAACTTTGGTGCACTTTGCCCCCTGTTCCACCCCAATTTCTGCCTTCATTTTATATGGCATTGTGGGGTGTGTGTCTGGTTTTGAATTTTCTATTTTTAAGAGCACACCAGTCATTGGATTAGCTCAGTTGATCTCATTGTAACTGATTTTTCTGTAGTGACTCTGTTTCCAAAGGTCAAAATTTGATATTCTGGGGCTTAGGACTTTAACACATGAATATATGTGGTGAGAAAGCTGGTATGCCTGCCTGCCTGCCTGCCTGCCTGCCTGTCTTCCTTCCTTCCTTCCTTCCTTCCCTCCTTCCTTCCTTCCTTCCTTTTCTTCCTTCCTTCCTTCCTTCTCTCCCTCCCTGTCTCCTTCCCTCCGCCCCTCCTTCCTTCCTTCCTTCCTTCCTTCCTTTCTTCCTTTCTTCCTTCCCTCCCAACTTCCCTCCTTTCTTCCCTCCCTCCTTCCTTCCTTCCTTCCTTCCTTCCTTCTTTCCTTCCTTCCTTGTCTTTTTTTTCTTCAGGAAATGTTATTATGTAATATGGACATAAGGATAATACTTTTGTCTTTTGTCAAGGAATTTTCCTGACAAAAGGGGTTTTAAAGTTTTGTATATGGCTACTAGCTAATTCTGAACAGTCAGACTTTTAAGTTGCAGATTGCTCTGAGGTGGCATGTGTTCTTTGGGCCATTCATTCTATTTTTTGTGTTCTCTTACTATTTCTCTATTTGATTTCAGCTGAGCTCTGAAAGTTACTTATTTCACCTGCTTCTCAGAGAATTCCTGATGCTACAAGTAGATAGTTCTGCCACCAGATGGTGTACCAGGACTGGGAGAAAACTTGAAATACATCAGCCAATGTGGTAATCTCTCCACATTTTATTTCATGATACAGGTTGTTTTTAATAAGACAAAGATGAAATTCTGAGGTTCTGTAGATTTAATTAAATGTATAGATTTTCTTTTCCTTTACATGGTAACAGAAATTTAGGCTAGCATTCTTGAGGAAGTAAAAGAACCATATAAAATCAGTGAAAAAACACTGAGAGAACTTGATCTCAGACTAGATTTGATGGTAATCTTGGTTTGAGATGAGGAGGAAAGGTTTCGAGACCAGAAGACTCTTCCTCAAACAAAAGTAGCCAAAAGAAATCTTTACTAGTAATAAAGTGATAGAATGTTGGGGCAGAAAGAATATTTAGCCATCAGTTAACTCAGCAGCCATATTAATGGCCAACATTAAAACATTCCCAGTATTTCCCATAACCAGTCAGATTCCAGAGTTCTTGAAGGCTTGGCAAAAGCAACTGAGTCCCCACCTCACTCCTGCTCCCTTGGCAACACTGTGGCTGACTTTCCACTGTTGCCTTCACTGGAACTTGTAATTTTGAGTTGACTATTTTATCTTCCATCCTTTATTTTATTACACTGAACCTTTACTCACATTTAATAAGGAACCTGCCCTGCCCAGCCCATGGAAGGTATTTGGACACATGACCCGCTCTTCTAGTTCATGGAACTTGATCTGAGGTCTGGGCAGGGGGGCTGACATGACACTTTGTTCAATCCCTCACCTGTCTGCCTCCCACTATTCAAGCTGTTTTGTAGGAAAGGGCACTTGGTTTGCCATAAAAGAGTGAGGCGATTCCAGTAAAAAGTTAGCAGGGAAGGTGACTAAACCCTAAAAGAAAACCACAATCCCCCAAACCAGCTTCTGTTAATGAATAGAAAACATCTTGGAAGTACATCCAAATGGAGGGAGAAATTCTAAATGGACTCTACCTTACAGAGACTATGGAGAGAATGAATAAACACATGATTAGAAGACTAGTAGTTAACAGGCAGAAGAAAGAAAGGAAACAAAATGACTCATCTGCAGGTCTGAGCAGTTTCTGGGGGTAAACATTATTTAAGCATTGGACAGGTGGTTAAGGAGACTGAGTGATTGAGAAGACAAGGTAGCAAGTCAGCTAGCAATTGAATGGTTTGTTAATAAAGAACAGCGGGATGCTTTGCTGAATACCCACGAAAAGGTGGAAATCTGTTTTTGAAAAGAAAAAAGAGGGGTGAGTAATGTCATCATTCCAAAAGGG
>NW_027204402.1:0-29698 GCF_024711535.1 Dipodomys merriami
GTTATGGTGTGGGTTAGTGTTAGGTTTATGGATAGGAGGAGACTTAGGGTTAAGATTAGTGTTCCGGTGAAGACTAGGTTGAGGCTGAGGGTTAGGGTTAGTGCTAGGGTGAGGTTTAGGGTTAGGGTTAGGATTAGGGTGAGGGTTTTGATGAGGGTTAAGGTTATGTTGAGGGTGATGGTTAGGTTTATGGTTAGGATTAGGGTTTTGGTGAGGGTGTGTGTTAGGATTAGGCTTAGGGTTAGGTTGAGGTTTAGGATTAGTGAATTGTTAGGCTTAGAGTTAGAGTTAAAGTGAGGGTGAGGGTGAGGGAGAGGGTTAGGGTTAGGGTGAGGTTTAGGGTTAGGGGTAGGATTAGGGTTAGGGTGAGGGTGAGGTTTATGGTTAGATTTAGGGTTAGGGAGAGGCTTAGTTTTTGGTTTAGGTTTAGAGTTAGTGTTAGGGTTAAGGTTAGGGTGAGGATTAGGTTGAGGTTAAGCATTAGGGGTAGTTTTAGGTTTAGGATTAGGGTTAGGGTGAGGGTGAGTGTGAGTGTTAGGGTTAGGCTTCGGCTTAGGGTTAGGCTGAGGGTGAGTGTGGGCGTGAGGATTAGAGTTAGGGTAATGGTTAGGTTTAGGGTTAGGGTGAGGGTTAGGATGAGGGTTAGGGTTAGGATTAGGGTTAGGGTGAGGGCTAGGGAGAGGGTGAGGTTTAAGGTAAGGTTTAGGCTTAGGCTTAGGTTTAGGCTGAGCTTGAGGTTGAGGGTGAGGGTTAGGGTTAGGGTTATGTTTAGGTTTCCAGTTAGGTTGAGGGTTAGGATGAGTTTTAGCGTTAGTGGGAGGGTTAGGTTGAGGATGATTGTAAGGTTATACGTGAGGTTTAGGCTGAGGATGAGGTTTAAGTTAAGGGTGTGAGTTAGGGTTAAGTGTAGGGTTATGGTAAGGGTTAGGGTTAGGGTTAAGGTGAGGGTTAGATTGAGGATTAGAGTTAGGGTTAGGGTGAGGCTTAGTGTGAGGATGAGGGTTAGGGTTAGGGTGAGGGTGAGGATTAGAATCAGGGTTAGGGTGAGGGCTAGGGTGAGGGTGAGGGTTAGGGTTAGGGTGAGGTTTAGGTTTAGGGTGAGGGTTATGGTTAGTGTGAGGGTTAGTGTTAGGGTGAGGGTAAGTGTTAGGGTGAGGGTTAGGGTTAAGGTGTGGGTTATGGTTAGATTGAGGGTTAGGGTTATGTTTATTGTTAGGGTTAGGGTTAGGGTTACGTTTTCGGTGAGCGTGAAGGTTAGGGTTAGGTTCAGGGGGAGATTTCGGTTTAGAGTTAGGGTTAGGGTGAGGCTGAGGGTGAGAGTGAGGTTTAGGGTTAGGGTTAGGGTGAGGGTTAGCGTTAGGGTTAGGCTTATGCATAGGGGTAGGGTTAGCGTGAGGTTTAGGGTTAGATATAGGGTTATGGGGAGGGTTAGGTTAACGGTTAGGAATAGGGTTAGTGTTATGGTTAGAGTGAGGGTGAGGGTTAGGTTGAGGGTCAGGATAAGGTTTAGGGTTAGGATTAGGGTTAGCGTGAGGGCTAGGCTGAGGGTTAATGTGAGGGTTAGGGTTAGGGTTAGGCTTAGGTTTAGGGTGAGGGTTAGGGTTTGGGTTAGGGTGAGAGGGAGGATGAGGATTAGGGTTTGGTTCAGGGTTAGGGTTAGGGATATGGTTAAGGTGATGGTTAGGGTTAGGTTTAAGGTTAGGCTTAGGGTTAGGCTGAAGGTGAGGGTGTTGGTTAGGGTTAGGGTTTGGGATAGGGTGAGGGTGAGGCTGAGGATTAGGGTTACATTTAGAGTTAGGTTTAGGCTTAGGCTTAGGGTTAGGATTAGTGTGAGGTTTAGGGTTAGATATAGGGTTAGGGGGAGGGTTAGGTTAAGGGTTAGAAATAGGGTTAGTGTTAGGGTTAGGGAGAGGGTGAGGGTTAGGTTTAGGCTTAGGGTTAGTGTGAGGGTTTGTGTTAGGGTTAGGGTTAGGGTTAGGGTGAGGGTAAGTGTTAGGGTGAGGTTTTGGGTTAGGGTGAGGGTTCTGGTTAGGGTGAGGGTTAGCATTAGCTTTAGGGTTATTGTTAGGTTTAGGTTTAGGCTTACGGTTACTGTGAGGATGAGTGTGAGGTTTAGGGTTAGAGTTAGGGTGAGGTTTAGTGTTTGGGTTAGGGTTAGAGTGAGGGTTAGGGTGAGGGCGAGGTTTAGGGATAGAGTTAGGGGTAGGGTCATGGTTAGGTTGAGTTTTAGGGTTAGGGTTAGTGTTAGGGTTAGGGTGAGATTTTGGGTGGGTTAGGGTTAGGGTTAGTGTTAGGTTTAGTGTTTGGGTTAGGGTATGGGTGAGGTTTAGTGTTCTAATTATGGTTAGGGTAAGGCTGAGTGTGAGGGTTAGTTTTAGTTTTAGTGTTAGGGTTAGCCTGAGGGTTAGGGTGAGGATGAGGGTTAGGGCTAGGGTTAGGTTTAGGATTAGGGTTAGGGTGAGTGTGAGTGTTAGGGTTAGGGTTAGGGTTAGCCTTAGGTTCAGGCTGAGAGTGAGGGTGAGTGTGAGGGTTAGGTTTAGGGTGAGGTTTAGTGTTAGGTTTAGGGTTAATGTGATGGTGAGGTTTAGGGGTAGAGTTAGGTTTAGGGTGAGGGTGAGTTTGAGGGTTAGGGTTAGGGTTAAAGTTATGGTTAATGTTAGGCTTAGGTTTAGGCTGAGGGTGAGGGTGAGTGTTAGGGTTAGAGTTTGGATGAAGGTTAGATTTAGTGTTAGGGTTAGAATTAGTGTTAGGGTGAGAGTGAGGTTTAGAATTAGAGTTAGGGTTTGTGTTATGGTAGGGTTAGGGTGAGGGATATGGTTATGGTTAGGCTTAGGCTTAGGTTTAGGCTTAGTCCGAGCATGAAGGTGAGGGTGAGGGTTAGAGTTAGGGTGATGGTTCAGGTTAGGGTTAGTGTTATTGATAGGGTTAGGGTTAGAGTTACGGTGAGGGTGAGTGTGCGGGTGAGGGTTAGCGTTAGGGTTAGGGAGGGGTTTATGGGTAGGGTTAGGGTTAGGGTTTGGGTGAGGGTTAGGGTTAGGATTATGGTTAGGGTGAGGGCTAAGGTGAGATTTAGGGTTAGGGGTAGGTTTAGGCTTAGGCTTAGGGTTAGTCTGAGGGTGAGGTTGAGGGTGAGGGATATGGTTAGGGTGATGGTTAGGGTTACGGTTAGGGTGAGGGTTAGGATGAGGGTTAGGGTTAGGGTGAGGGTTAGCGTTAGGGTGATGGTAAGTGTAAAGGTGAAGATTAGTATGAGGCTGAGGGTTAAGATAAGGGTAAGTTTTAGGGTTAGGTTTACGGTTAGGGTAAGGATTACAGTTATTGTTAGGGTTAGGATTACCCTTACAGTGATGGTGAGGGTTAGGTTTAAGTTTAGGGTGAGGTTTAGGGTTATGGTTAGAGCTTGGGTTAGGGTTAGAATTAGTGTTAGGGTGAAGTGTAGGGTGAGGTTGAGGTTTAGGGTTAGGGTTAGGTTTAGGGTTAGGATTAGGGTTATGGTGAGGGTGAGTGTGTGGGTTAGGGTTAGGTTTAGGGTTAGGCATCGGGTTAGGCTAAGGATGAGGTTGAGGGTGAGGGTTAGGGTCAGGTTGAAGGTTTGGGTTAGGGTTAGGTTGAGGGTGAGTGTGTGGGTTAGGGTTAGTTTTAGGGTTAGGCTTAGGGTTAGGGTAAGGGTGAATTTAAGAGTGAGGTTTAGGGTTAGGGTGAGGGTGAGGTTTAAGGTTAGGGTAAGGGTTAGGGTGAAGGTTACGTTGAGGGTTAGGGTTAGGGTTACGGTGAGTTTTAGGGTTTGGATTAGTATTAGAGTTATGTTTAGGGTGAGGGTGAGGTTTAGAGTAGAGTTAGGTTTAGGGTGAGGGTTATGTTGAGGGTTAGGTTTCGTGTTCGTGTTAAGGTTAGGTTTAGGGTGAGAATTAAGGGGAGGGTTAGGGTTAGTTTTACGATTAGAGTTAGGGTGAGGGTAAGGGTGAGGGTTATAGTTAAGATGAGTGTTTGGGTTAGGGTTAGTGTGAGGGTTAGGGTGAGGGTTAGGCTTAGGCTTAGGGTTTGGTTATGGGCTAAGGTGAGTGTGAGGGTTAGGGTTAGTGTTAGGGTTAGGGTGAGGGTGAGGGTTAGATTGAGGATTAGTGTTAGGTTTAATGTGAGGTTTATGGTGAGGATGAGGGTTAGGGTTAGGTTGACGGCTAGGTTGAGGGTGAGGGTTAGGGTTAAGCTGAGGTTTAGGGTTAGGGTTAGGTTTTGGGTTGGTGTGAGGGTTAGTGTTAGGATTAGGGTTAGTGTTAGGGTGAGAGTAACTTTTAGGGTGATGGTTTGGGTTAGTGTGAGGGTTATGGTTAGGGTAAGTTTTAGGAATAGGGTTAGGGTTATTGTTAGGGTTAGGTTTATTTTTACGGTTAAGGTGAGGGTGAGGATGAGGGTTAGGGTTAGGGTAAGGGTGAGGTTTAGGGTTTGGCTTAGGTTTACAGTTGGGGTTAGGGTGAGGGTTAGGTTGAGGTTTAGGGTTAGTGTTCGTGTTAAGGTTAGGGCTAGGGTGAGAGTTAGGGGGAGGGTTAGGTTTGGGGTTAGGTATAGTGTTAGAGTGAGGGTGAGTGTGTGTTAGGGATAGGTTTATGTTTAGGCTTAGGGTTAGGCTGACGGTGAGGATGAGGATGAGGTTTAGGGTTATGGTGAGGGTTAGGGTTAGTGTTAGGGTGAGGTTTAGTGTTAGGGTTAGGGTTAGAGTTAGGGTTAGGTTGAGGTTGAGGTTTAGGGTTAGAGTTAGGGATAGGGTGAGGGTTAGGGTTAGGATTAGGGTTAGGGTCAGGGCTAGGGTGAGGGTTACGTTGAGGTTTAGGTTTAGGGATACTGTTAGGTTTAGGATTAGGGTTAGGGTAGAGTGAGTGTGAAGGTTAGGGTTAGGGTTTGGGTTAGGCTTAGGGTTACCGTGAGGATTCGCGTTTGGTTTTGGGTTAGGGTGAGGGTGAAGCTGAGGATTAGGGTTAGTTTGAGGGTTATGATTATGGTTAGGATTACGGTTAGGATTAGGCTTAGGTTTAGGGTGAGAGTTAGGGTTAGGGTTTGTGTTAGGGTGAGGGTGAAGCTGAGGATGAGGGTTAGGTTTAGGGTTATGGTTATGGTTAGGGTTAGGGTTAGGATTATGGTTAGGGTTTCAGTAATGGTTATTCTGAGGTTTACGGTTAGGCTTAGGGTTAGGCTGAGGATGAGGGTGGAGTTGAGGGTTAGGGTTCGGGTGATGGTTAGGGTTAGGGTTAGTGTTATTGTTAGGGTCAGGGTTAGAGTTATGGTGAGGTTGTGGGTTCGGGTGAGGATTAGGGTTAGGGTTAGAGTGGGCTTTAGGGTTAGGGTTAGGGTTAGGGTGAAGGTGAGGTTTAGGGTTAGTGATTGGGTTAGGGTGAGTGTGAGGCTGAGGATTCGGGTTAGCTTTAGGGTTAGGATTAGGTTTAGGGTTAGGGTTAGGGTTAGGATTAGGGTTATGGTGAGGTTTAGGGTTAGGGTTAGGATTAGTGTGAGGGTTAGTGTTAGTTTTAGGGTTAGGGTTAGGCTTAGGTTCAGGGTGAAGCTGAGGGTGAGGGTTAGGGTTAGGGTGAGGGTTAGGGTAAGGTTTAGGGTGAGAGTTAGTGTTTGGGTTAAGTTTAGGGTTAGGTTGAGGCTTAGTGTAAGGGTTATGTGAGGGTGACGGTTAGGGTTAGGTTGAGGTTTAGGGTTAGGATTAGGTTTAGGGTGAGTGTGAGGGTGAGGTTTAGGATTAGTGCTAGGGTGAGGGTTAGGATGATGATTAGGGTTAGGTTTAGGTTTAGGGTGAGGGCTAGGGTGAGGGTGAGGTTTAGGGTTACGGTTAGGTTTAGGTTTAACTTTAGGGTGAGGGTGAGGGTTAGAATTAGAGTTAGGATTATTGTTAGGGTTAGGTTAAGGATTTTGGTTATCATGAGGGTGAGGGTGAGGTTTAGGGTTAGGGTGAGGTTAATGTTTGGGTTAGGGTTAGTGTTAGTTTTAGGCTGATGGTGAGGTTTAGGGTTAGAGTTAGGGTTAGAGTGAGGGTTAGGTTGAGGGTTAGGGTTAGGGATAGTGTTAGGGTTAGGGTTACGGTGAGATTTAGGGGGAGTGTCAGGGTTAAGGATAGGGTTAGTATTAGGGTTAGGGTGAGGGTGAGTGTGTGTGTTAGGGTTAGGTTTAGGGTTAGGCTTAGGTTTATGCTGAGGGTGAGGTTGAGGGTGAGGGTTAGGGTTACAGTGAGGGTTAAGTTTAAGGTTAGGGGGAGGGTTAGGATGAGGGTTAGGGTTAGGGTTAGGGTGAGGGCTAGGGTGAGGGTGAGGTTTAGGGTGAGAGTTAGGGTTAGGGTGAGGGTTAGTGTTAGGGTGAGGGTTAGAGTTATTGTGAGGGTGAGTGTTAGGTTTAGGGTTAGTGTTAGAGTGAGGGGAAGTGTTATGTTGAGGGTTAGGTTTAGGGTGAGGTTTATGGTTATGTTGAGGTTTAGGGTTAGGGTTAGTGTGAGGGTGAGGTTGAGGTTTAGTGTTAAATTTAGCGTTAGAGGGAGGGTTAGGGTGAGGTTTAGTGTTAGTGTTAGAGTTAGGGTGAGGGTTAGGTTTAGGTTGAGGTTTAGGTTTAGGGTTAGGGTTAGCCTTAGTGTGAGTGTTAGTGTTAGGGTTAGTGTTAGTGTTAGGGAGAGTGTATGTGTTAGGGTTAGGGTTTGGGTTAGGGTGATGGATTTGGTTAGGGTGTGGGTTAGGATTAGGGTTAGGATTATTGTTAGGGTTAGGTTTAGGGTTTTGGTTATCATGAGGGTGAGGGTGAGGGTTAGGGTGAGGTTTAGTGTTTGGTTTAGGGTTAGTGTTAGGTTTAGACTGAGGGTGAGGTTTAGGGTTAGAGTTAGGGTTAGAGTGAGAGTTAGGTTGAGGGTTAGGGTTATGGATAGTGTTAGGGTTAGGGTTACAGTGAGATTTAGGGGGAGCGTTAGGACTATGGATAGGGTTAGTATTAGGGTTAGGGTGAGGGTGAGTGTGTGTGTTAGGGTTAGGTTTAGGGTTAGGCTTAGGTTTAGGCTGAGGGTGAGGTTGAGGGTGAGGGTTAGGGTTAGGGTGAGGGTTAAGTTTAGGGTTAGTGGGAGGGTTAAGATTAGGGTTAGGGTTAGAATTAGGGTTAGGGTGAGGTCTAGGGTGAGGTTGAGTTTTAGTGTTAGGGTTAGGGTGAGGTTTAGGGTTAGGGTTAGGGTTGAGGTTAGGGTGAGGGTAAGATTTATTGTTAGAGTTAGGGTTAGGATGAGGCTGTGGGTGAGCGCTAGGGTTAAGTTTAGGGTTAGGGTTAGGGTTAAGGTTATGGTTAGGGTGAGGGTGAGGGTTAGTGTTAGGTTTAGGATTATGTTTTGGGTTAAGTTGCGGCTGAGTGTATGGGTTAGGGGTACAGTTAGGGATAGGCTTAGCCTTAGCCTGAGGGTGAGGGTGAGGGTGAGGGTTAGGGTTAGGTTGAGTGTTAGGTTTAGGGTTAGGTTGAGAGTTAGAGTTCGGGTTAAATTTAGGGTTAGGGTGAGCGTTAGGGTAAGGTTTACGATTAGGGTCAGGTTTAGGGTTAGGTTTACTGTTAGGGTGAGTGTTATGGTTAGGATTAGTATTAGGGTGAGGGCTAGAGTGAGGGTGATATTTAGGGTTAGGGTTAGGGTGAGGTTTAGCTTAGAGTTAGGGTTAGTTTTAGGGTGAGGGTGAGGTTTAGGGTTAGAGTTAAGGTTAGGGTGAGGCTGATTGTGAGGGTTATGGTTAGGGTTAGTGTTAGAGTTAGGGTTAGGTTGATGGTTAGGGTGAGTTTGACTGTTAGGCTTCGGGTTAGGATTAGGATTAGGGTAAGTTTTAGGGTGAATGTGAGGATTAGGGTTATGGTTAGGCTTAGGGTTATGCTGAGGGTGAGAGTGAGGTTTAGGGTTAGAGTGAGTGTTAGGGTTCGGTTTAGGGTGAGAGTTATGGTTCGGGTTAAGTTTAGGGTTAGCGTGAGGGTTAGGGTTAGGGTTAATGTGAGCGTGAAGGTTAGGGTTAGGTTGAGGGTTAGAGTTAGGTTTAGGTTTAGGGTTAGGGTTAGGGTTAGAGTTAGGGTGAGGGTTACGATGAGGATTAGGTTTAGGATTAGGGTTAGGGTGAGGGTGAATGTTAGGGTTAGTTTTAGGGTGAGATTGAGGGTTAGGTTTAGGGTAAGGGTGAGGGTTTGGATGAGGGTTAGTGCTACGGTGAGGGTGAGGGTTAGGGTTTGGGTGGGGGTTAGGGTTAGGATTAGGGTTAGTGTGAGGGTGAGTGTTAGGATTAGGGTTAGGGTTAGGGTTAGGTTTAGGGTTAGGATTAGTGTTATTGTTAGGGTTATGGTTAGAATTACTCTGAGGGTAAGGATGAGGGTGAAGGTTATGGTTAGGGTCAGGGTGAGGATTAGGGTTAGTTTTAGGATTAGGGTTAGGTTCAATGTGAGGTTTAGGATTAGATTTAGAGTTAGGGGGAAGGTTTGTTCGTGGGTAAGGGTTAGGGTTAGGGTTAGGATTAGGGCTAGGGTGAGGGTGAGTGTTAGGGTTAGGGCTAGGGTTAGGCTTAGGTTTAAGGTTAGGCTGAGGGTGAGGGTGGGGGTGAGGATTAGATTTAGGGTGTTGGTTAGTGTTAGGGTTAGGGTGAGGGTTAGGGTTTGGGTTAGTGTTAGCGTTAGGTTTAGGGTGAGTGTGAGGTTTTGGGTTAGAGTTATGGTAAGGGTGAGGTTTAGGTTGAGGGTTTGGGTTAGGATTATTGTTATTTTTAGGTTTAGGGTGAGATTTTGGGGGAGGGTTAGGGTTAGGGATAGGGTTAGGATTAGGGTTAGGGTGACGGTGAGTGTGTGTGTTAGGGTTTGTTTTAGGGTTAGGCTTAGGGTTAGGCTGAGTTTGAGGTTGAGGGTGAGGGTTAGGGTTAGCGTAAGGGTAAGGTTTAGGGTTAGGGTGAGAGTTAGGGTTTGGGTTAAATTTAGGGTTAGGGTGAGGGTTAGGGTACGGGTTATGTGAGGGTGAGGGTTAAGGTTAGGTTAGGTTAGGGTTAGGGTTAGGGTTAGGGTTAGGATTAGGTTTAGGTTGAGGGCTAGGGTGAGGGTGAGGTTTTGGGTTGGGGTTGTGTTGAGGTTTAGGGTTAGGTTTATGGTTAGGTTTAGGGTGAGGGTGAGGGTGAGGGTTCGTTTTAGGGTTAGGGTGAAGCTGATTGTGAGGGTTAGGGTTAGGGATAGTGTTAGATTTAGGGTTAGTGTAAGGGTTAGGGTGAGTGTGAGGGTTAGGCTTAGGTTTAGGATTAGTATTACGGTAAGGTTTAGGGTGAGGGTTAGGGTTAGGGTTAGGCTTAGGTTTAATGTTAGGGTTAGGGTTAAGGTGATTGTTAGGGTTAGGCTTAGGGTTAGGCTTAGGGTTAGGTTGAGGGTGAGGGTTTGGTTTAGGGTTAGCGTTTGGGTTAGGGTGAGGGTGAGGCTGAGGATTAGGGTTACATTTAGGGTTAGGGTTAGGGTTATGTTTAGGGTTAGGGTTAGGGTTAGGATTAGGCTTAGGGTTAGGGTGATAGTTAGGGGGAGGCTTAGGTTTAGGGTTAGGTTTAGGGTTAGGAGTAGGGTAAACCTGAAGGTGATTGTTTGTGTGTTAGGGTTAGGTTTAGGGTTAGGCTTACAGTTAGGCTGAGGGTGAGGTTTAGGGTGAGGGATAGGGTTAGGGTGAGGGTTAGGGTTAGGGTTAGGGGGAGGGTTAGAATGAGGGTTAGGATTAGGATTAGGGTTAGGGTGAGGGCTAGGTTGAGGGTGAGGTTTAGTGTTAGGTTTAGGATGAGGTTTAGGGTTAGGGTTAGGGTTAGGATGAGGGTGAGGTTTAGGGTTAGAGTTATGATTAGGATGAGGCTGAGGGGGAGGGTTAGGGTTAGGGTTAGTGTTAGGGTTAGGGTTAAGGTGAGGGTTAGGGTGAGGTTGAGGTTTAGGGTTAGGGTTAGTATTAGGTTTAAGTTTAGGGTTAGGATGAGGTTTAGTGTTAGGTTTAGGGTTAGGGTGAGGGTAACGTTTAGGGTTAGTGTTAGGGTTAGGCTTATGGTTAGGCTGAGGGTGAGGGTGAGGGTGAGGGTTAGGGTGAGGGTTAGGGTTAGGCTTACGGTGAGAGTTTGGGTTCCGGATAAGTTTAGGGTTAGGGTGATGGTTAGAGTAAGGGTTATGGTGAGGGTAACAGTTAGGGTTAGGGTGAGGGTTAGGGTTAGGTTTAGGGTTACGGTGAGGGTGAGAGTGAGGGTTAGGGTGAGTGTTAGGGTGAGGGTTAGGATGAGGGTTATGGTGAGGATTCGGGTTAGGGTGAGAGCTAGGGTGAGGGTGAGGTTTATGTTTATTGTTAGGGTGAGATTTAGAGTTATGGTTAGGGTTACGGTAATGTTGAGAGTGAGGTTTAGGGTTAGAGTTAGGGTTAGGGTGAGGCTGAGGGCTAGCGTTAGGTTTAGGGTTAGTGTTAGAATTAGGGATAGGGTTTGGCTTAGGGTGAGGGTGAGGGTTAAGCTTAGGGTTAGGATTAGGATTAGGGTAACAGTTAGGGTGAGTGTGAGGTTTAGGGTTCGGGTTAGGGTTAGGGTTAGGGCTAGGGTGAAGTTGAGAGTTAAGCTCAGGGTTAGGGTGAGGTTTAGGTTTAGGGTGATGGTTAGCGTTGGTGTGCGGGTTATTTTTAGGTTTAATGTTTGTTTTAAGGTGAGATTAAGTGTTATGGTAAGGTTTAGGTTTAGGGTGAGGTTTACGATTAGGGTTAGGGTTAGGGTTAGGGTGAGGGTGATGTTAAGGGTTAGAGTTAGGGTTAGGGTGAGGGTTAGGGTTAGGGTTAGAGTTAGGGTTAGGGTGAGATTTAGGGTGGGGTGAGGATTGGAGTTACGGTTAAGATTAGGATTAGGGTTAAGGTGAGGTGAGTGTTATGGTTAGGGTTAGGGTTAGGATTAGAGTTAGAGTGAGGGTGAGGATGAGGGTTATGGTTAGGGTGAGTGTTGGGGTTAGGGTTAGAGTGAGGGTTATGGTGAGGGTTAGGCTTAGGCTTAATGTTTGGTAAGGGCTATGTTGTGGGTGTGGGTTAGGGTTAGGGTTAGGGTGAGCGTTAGGCTGGGGGTTAGGGTTAGTATTAGGGTTTGGGTTGGGGTTAGGTTTAGTCTTAATGTTAGGTAGAGTGTGAGCGTGAGGGTGAGGTTTAGGGTTAGGGTGAGGGTGAGGTTTAGGGTTAGAGTTAGCGTTCAGGTGAGGGTTAGTGTGAGAGTTATGGTTAGGGATAGGGTTAGGGTTAGGGTTAGTTTGAGGGTGATTGTGAAGGTCAGGGTTAGTCTTAGGCTTAGGCTTAGGCTTAGGCCGATCTTGAAGGTGAGGGTGAGGTTTAGGGTTAGAATTAGTGTTATGGTGAAGGCTAGAGTGAGTATGAGAGTTAGGATTAGCGTTTGGGTGAGGTTTAGGGTTAGGGTTACAGTGAGGGTTAGGGTTAGGGTTAGGGTTATGGTGAGGGTTTGGGTTAGGGTTAGGGTTAGGGTGAGGGTCAGGGTTAGGGTTAGGGTAAGTGTAATATTTAGGGTTAGGGTTAGAGTTACAGTGAGGTTGAGGGTGAGGGTTATGATCAGGTTTGGGTTAAGTTTAGGGTAAGGGTTATGGTAGGGTGAGGGTGAGGTTTAGGGTTAGAGTTAGGGTTTCGGGGAGGTTAGGATTAGGGTTAGTGTTAGGCTTGGGGTTAGGGTGAGGGTTCGTTTGAAGATTAATATTAGGGTTAAGGTTAGGTTTAGGATTAGGTTTACGGTGAGGATATCTGTGACGTTTAGGGTTAGGGTTCGTTTAGGCTAAGGGTTAGGCTGAGTGTATGGGTGGGGATGAGGATTAGATTTAGAATGATGGTTAGGTTTCTGGTTAGGTTAAGCCATAGGATGAGGGTTAGGGTTAGAATTAGGGTTAGGATGAGGGCTAGGGTGAGGGTGAGGGTTAGGGTTAGGGTTAGGCTTATGCTTAGGATTAGGCTGAGGCTGAGGGTGAGGGTGATGGTTAGGTTTAGGGTGATGGTTGGGGTTACCTTTAGGGTGAGGGTTAGAATGAGGATTAAGATTATGGTGAGGGTTAGTGCGAGGGTGACGGTAAGGGTAAAGTTGAGGGTTAGGCTGAGGGTGAGGGTTACGGTCAGGGTGAGGCTTAGGGTTAGGGTGAGGTTGAAGGATTAGTGTTAGATTGAGGATTAGTGTTGATGTTAGTGTGATGTTTAGGGTGAGGATGAGGGTTAGGGTTAGGTTGAGGGCTAGGTTGAGGGTGAGGGTTAGGGTTATGTTTAGGGTTAGGGTTAGTGTTAGGGTTAGGGTTAGGGTGAGGTTTAGGGTGAGAGTGAGGCTAGGGTTAAGGTTAGGATTGGGACTAGTGTTAAGGTGAGGGTGAGTGTGAGGTTTAGGGTTAGGGTTAGGGTTAGGATTAGAGTTAGGATGAGGTCTAGCATGACGGTGAGGTTTAGTGTTAGGGTTAGGTGAGGTTTAGAGTTAGAATTAAGTTTAGGGATAGGGTGAGTGTTAGCGTTAGGGTTATGGTGAGGGTGAGGGTTAGGGTTATGTTGAGGGTTAGGATTAGGGCTAGGTTTAGTGTGAGTGTTAGGGTTAGGGTGAGGGTTAGCATGAGGGTTAGGGTTAGGATTAGGTTTAGGATGAGGGATAGGGTGAGGGTGAGGGTTAGGTTTATATTTAGGGTGAGGTTTAGGGTTTGGGTTAGGTTTAGGGTTAGGGTGAGGGTTATGGTTAGGTTATGGTGAGGGTTAGAGTTAGGGTTAGGTTGAGGGTTAGAATTAGGTTTAGGGTTAGGTTGAGGGTTAGGGTTACGGTTAGGGTGAGGGTTAGGATGAGGGTTAGGGTTACAATTAGGGTTAGGGTGAGGTCTAGGGGGAGGATGAGGGTTAGTATTAGGGTTAAGGTTAGGGGTAAGGTTAGGGTGAAGGTTAGGGTTCATGTTTCGGTGAGGGTGAGGGTTAGGTTTAGGTTAGTATTAGGTTAGTATTAGGTTTTGGGTTAGGGGTAGGGTTAGGGTGAGGGTTAGGGTTCATGTTTCGGTGAGGGTGAGGGTTAGGTTTTGGGTGAGGGTTAGGGTGAGGACTAAGGTGAGGGTGAGGGTTAGGGTTAGGGTTAGCGTTAGGGTGAGGGTTAAGTTTAGGTTTAGGGTTAGGTTTAGGGTTAGGATTAAGGTTAAGGTGAGGCTGAGTGTGAGGGTTAGGTTGAGGGTTAGGCTTAGGCTTACGGTTAGGCTGAGGGTGAGTGTAGGGATGAGTGATGGTTCTGGTTAAGGTTAGGTTGAGGGTTAGGATGAGGGTTAGGGTTAGGATTAGTGTTAGGGCGAGGGCTAGGGTGAGTGTTAGTTTCGGGGTTAGGTTTAGGCTTAGGGTTAGGCTGAGGCTGAGGCTGAATTTGAAAGTGAAGGTTAGGTTTAGGTTGATGTTTAGGGTTAAGGTTAGGGTGAGGGATAGGATGAGGGTTATTGTTTAGGGTGAGGTTTAGGATGAGGGTGACTGTAAGAGAAAAGGTGAGGTTAGGCTGAGGGTGAGGGTTATGGTAAGGGTGAGGTTTCGGGTTAGGGTGATGGTGAGGGTTAGATTGAGGATTAGTGTTAGGGTTAGTGTGAGGTTTAGGGTGAGGATGAGAGTTAGGGTGAGGGTTAGGGCAAGGGTGAAGTTGAGGGTTAGGGTTAGGGTTAGGGTGTGGTTTAGGTTTAGGGTGATGGTTAGCGTTAGTGTGAGGGTTAGGGTTAGGGTTGGTGTTAGTTTTAAGCTGAGGGTAAGTGTTAAGGTAAGGTTTAGGTTTAGGGTGAGGTTTAGGATTAGGGTTAGGGTTAGGATTAGTTTGAGGGTGAGGGTTAGGGTGGAATTTAGTGTGGAGGTGAGGTTGCGAGTTAGGGTTAGGATTAGAATTAGGGTTAAGTTGAGGGTGAGTGTTAGGGTTAGGGTTAGGGATAGGATTAGATTTAGGGTTAGGGTGAGGGTGAGGTCATGGTTAGGGTGAGCGTTGGGGTTAGTGTTAGAGTGAGGGTTAGGGTGTGGGTTAGCTTTGGCTTAGGGTTTTGGTATAGGCTATGGTGAGGGTGATGGTTAGGGTTAGGGTTAGGGTGAGCATTAGGCTACGGGTTAGGGTTAGTATTAGGGTTAGGGTTGGGGTTAGGGTTAGGCTTAATGTTAGGCAGAGGTTGAGGGTCAGGGTGAGGTTTAGGGTTAGGGTGAGGGTGAGGTTTAGGGTTAGAGTTAGTGTTCGTGTGATGGTTAGGGTTAAGGTTAGGCTTCCGTTTAGGGTTAGGGTGAGGGTGAGTGTGAGGGTCAGTGTTAGTCTTAGTCTTAGGCTTATGCTTAGGCCGAGCGTGAAGGTGAGGGTGAGGTTTAGGGTTAGCAGTAGGTTTAGGGTGAGGGCTAGAGTGAGGATGAGGGTTAAGGTTAGCATTAGGATGAGGTTTAGGGTTAGGGTTACGGTGAGGGTGAGGGTTAGGGTTACGGTTAGGGTTAAGGTGAGGGTTTGGGTTAGGGTTAGTGTTAGGGTGAGGGTCAGGGTTAGTGTTTGGGTTAGTGTAATAGTTAGGGTTAGGGTTAGAGTTACAGTGAGGGTGAGGGTGAAGGTGAGGATTAGGATAAGAGTTAGGGTGAGGTTTAGGGATAGGGTTATGGTTAGGGTGAAGATGAGGTTTAGGGTAAGTTTTAGGCTTTGGGGGAGGGTTAGGGTGAGGGTTAGGGTTAGGGTTAGTGTTAGGCTTGGGGTTAGGTTGAGGGTTAAGTTGAGGTTTAAAATTATGGATAGGGTTAGTTTTAGGATCAGGTTTACGGTGAGGGTGAGTGTGAGGGTTAGGGTTAGGGTTCGTTTAGGCTTAGGGTTAGGCTGAGTGTATGGGTGGGGATGAGGATTAGGTTTAGAATGATGGTTAGGGTTCTGGTTAGGTTAAGGGTTAGTATGAGGGTTAGGGTTAGAATTAGGGTTAGGGTGAGGGCTAGGTTGAGGGCTAGGGTGAGGGTGAGGTTTAGGGTAAGGATGAGAGTTAGGGTTAAGTTGAGTGTTAGGTTGAGGGTGAGGGTTAGAGTTACAGTTAGGTTTAGGTTTAGGGTGAGGGTGAGGTTTAGGGTTAAAGTTAGGGTTAAGGTGAGGGATAGGGTTTAGGTTTACGGTTAGGATTAGTGTTAGGGTTAGGGTTAGGGTGAGGTTTAGGGTTGGATTTAGGGTTAGTTTTAGGGTTAGGGTTAGGATGAGGGTGAGGGTTAGGGTTACAATTAGGTTTAGTGTGAGGGCTACGGTGAGGGTGAATGTTATTTTTAGGGTTAGGGTGAGGTTTAGGGTTAGGGTTAGGGTTAGGGTTACGGTGAGGGTGAAGGTTAGGGTTAGGGTGAGGGTTAGGTTTAGGTTTAGGGTGAGGGTGAGGGTTAGGATTAGGGTTAGGGTTAGAGTTACAGTGAGGGTGAGGGGTAGGCTGAGGGTTAGGATCAGGTTTAGGGTGAGGTTTAGGTTTAGGGTTATGGTTAGTGTGAGGGTGAGGTTTAGGGTTAGAGGTAGGGTTAGGGTGAGGGTTAGGGTGAAGGTTGGGTTGAGGTTTAATGTTAGGGTTAGGGTTACCTTTAGGATTAGGTTTATGATGAGGGTGAGTGTGAGGGTTAGGGTTCAGCTTAGGCTTAGGATTAGGCTGAGAGTATGGGTGGGGGATGAGGATTAGGTTTAGAATGTTGGTTAGATTTATGTTTAGGTTAAGGTTAGGATGAGGTTTAGGGTTCGAATTAGGGTTCTGGTGAGGGCTAGGGTGAGGGTGAGGGTTAAGGTTAGGTTTAGGCTTAGGCTTATGGTTAGGCTGAGGCTGAGGGTGAGGGTGAGGGTTAGGGTTAGAGAGAGGTATAGGGTGAGGGTGACGGTAAGTGTAAAGGTGAGGGTTAGGCTGAAGGTGAGGGTTAGGGTTAGGGTGAGGATGAGGGTTAAATTGAGGATTAGGGTTAGGGTTAGTTTGAGATTTAGGGTGAGGAATAGGGTTAGGGTTAGGGTGAGGTTTAGGGTTAGGGTGATGGTTAGGGTTAGTGTGAGGGTTAGTGTTAGGGTTAGGGTTAGTGTTAGGGTGAGGGTAAGTGTTAGGGTGAGGGTTAATGTTAGGGTGAAGGTTATGGTTAGGATGAGGGTTAGGGTTAGGGATAGGGTTATTGTTAGGGTTAAGGTTAGGCTTACGGTTACATTGAGGGTGAGGGTGAGGTGAAGGGTTAGGGTTAGGGTGAGGTTTACCTGGAGGGTTAGGGTTACAGTTACGGTTAGGGTTGAGGTGAGGTTTAGGGTTAGAGTTAGGTTTAGTGTTATTGTTGGGGTTAGGGTAAGGTTTAGGGTTAGTTTTAGGCTTAGGTTTAGGCTAAGCATGGGGGTGTGGGTTAGGGTTAGGGTTAGGGTGGGGTTTAGGGTTAGGGTTAGAGTGAAGGTGAGGTTGAGGGTTAGGGTTAGTGTTTGTGTCAAGGATAGGGTTAGAGTGAGAGTTAAAAAGAGGGTTAGGATTAGGGTTAGGGTTAGGATTAGTGTTAAGGTGAGGGTGAGTGTGTGTGTTAGGGATAGGTTTATGGTTAGGTTTAGGATTAGGGTTACGGTTAAGGTTTAGGGTTAGGGTGAGGGTTAGGGTTAGGGTGAGGTTTAGTGTTAGGGTTAGGGTTAGAGTTAGGATTAGGTTGAGGGTTAGGTTTAGGGGTAGAGTTAGGGTTAGGGTGAGGGTTAGGGTTATGGTTAGGGTGAGGGTTAGGGAGAGGGTTATGGTTATGGTGAGGGTTAGGGTGGGGGTGATGGTAAGGGTAAACGTGAGGTTTAGGCTGAGGGTGAGAGTTATGGTAATGGTGAGGGTTAGGGTTAGGGTGAGTGTTAGGGGTAGGGGTAGGGTGAGGGTGAGGGTTAGATTGAAGATTAGTGTTAGGGTTAGGGTGAGTTTTAGGGTGAGGAGGAGGGTTAGGGTTAGGTTGAGGGCTAGGGTGAAGATGAGGGTTAGAGTTAGGGTTAGGGTCAGGTTTAAGGTTGGGGTGATGGTTAGGGTTAGTTTGAGGGTTATCTAGTGTTAGGGTAGGTGTTAGGGTGAGGGTAAGTGTTAGGGTGAGGGTTAGGTTTAGGGTGAGGATTATGTTTATTGTGAGGGTTAGGGTTAGGGTTAGGGTTATTGTTAGGGTTAGGGTATCGGTTATGGTCACGGTGAGGGTCAGGGTGAGGTTAAGTTTAGGGTTAGGGATAGAGTTAGGGTTAAGGTGAGAGTGAGATTTAGGATTAGAGTTAGGGTTAGTGTTTGGGTTAGGGTTAGGGTGAGGGTTACGGTTAGAGTTAGGCTTAGGCTTAGGCTTAGGCTTAGGCCTAGCATGAGGGTGAGGGTTAGAGTTAGGGTTAGGGTGAGGGTTAGGATAAGGTTTAGGGTTAGGAATAGGGTTAGGGTGAGGGCTAGGGTGAGGGTTAGAGTTACAGTGAGGGTGAGGGTTAGGGGGAGGGTGAGGGTGAGGTTTGGTGTTAGGGGTAGGGTTAGGGTTAGGTTTTGGGTGAGGTTTATGGTTAGATTTAGGGTTAGGGAGAGGGTTAGTTCGTGGGTTAGAGTTAGGGTTAATATTAGGGTTCAGGTTAGGGTGAGGGTTAGGTTGAGGTTAAGTGTTAGGGGTAGGGTTAGGATTTGGATTAGGGTTAGGGTGAGGGTGAGTGACAGTGTTAGGGTTAGGGTTAGGCTTCGGCTTAGGGTTAGGCTGAGGGTGAGTGTGGGTGTGAGGATTAGGGTTAGGGTGGTTGTTAGGTTTAGGCTTAGGGTGAGGGTTAGGATGAGGCTTAGGGTTAGGATTTAGGGTTAGGTTGAGGGCTCGGGAGAGGGTGAGGGTTAGGGTAAGGGTTAGGCTTAGGCTTAGGGTTCGGCTGAGCTTGAGGTTGAGGGTGAGGGGTTAGGGTTAGGCTGATGGTTAGGTTTACTGTTAGGGTGAGTTTTAGGATGAGGTTTAGGTTTAGGGGGAGGGTTAGGGTGAGGATGTTGGTAAGGGTAAAGGTGAGGTTTCGTCTGAGGTTGAGGGTTAAGATAAGGGTGTGGTTTAGGGTTAAGTTTAGGGTTAGAGTAAGGGTTAGGTTTCAGATTAGGGTGAGGGTTAGATTAAGGATTAGGGTTAGAGTTAGTGTGAGGTTTAGGGGGAAGATGAGGGTGAGGGTTAGGGTGTGGGTGAGGGTTAGAATTAGGGTTATGGTGAGTGTGATGGTAAGCCTAAATGTGAGGATTAGGCTAAGGCTGAGGGTTAAGATAAGGGTGAGGGTAAGTGTTAGGGTGAGGGTTAGGGTTAGGGTGAGTGTTAAGTTTAGGGTGAGGGTTAGAGTTAGGGTTACCGTTATTGTTAGGGTTAGGGTTAGGGTTACCCTTACAGTGAGGGTGAGGGATAGTGTTAGGTTTAGGGTGAGGGATAGTGTTAGGTTTAGGGTGAGGTTTAGGGTTAGGGTTATGGTTAGAGTTTCGGTTAGGATTAGGATTAGGTTTAGGGTGAAGGCTAAGGTGAGGGTGAGGGTTAGGGTTAGGGTTAGGGTTAGGTTTAGGGTTAGAGTGAGGGTGAGTGTGTGGGTTAGGGTTAGGTTTAGGGTTAGGCTTAGGGTTAGGCTAAGGGTGAGGTTGAGGGTGGGGGTTAGGGTTAGGGTGAGGGTTAGGTTTAGGGTTAGGGTGAATGTTAGGATGAGGGTTAAGGTTAGCATTAGGGTTAGGTTGAGGGCTAGGGTGAGTGTGAGGTTTAGGGTTAGTGTTAGAGTGAGGGTGAGGTTTAGGGTTAGGGTGAGGAATAGGGTGAGGTTTAGGGTTAGGGTTAGTTTTAGGGTTAGGGTTAGGGTGAGGGTTAGGGTTTGGATGAGGGTTAAGATTACAATTAAGTTTTGGGTGAGCTCTAGGGTGACGGTGAGTGTTATTGTTAGGGTTAGGGTGAGGTTTAGGGTTAGGGTTAGGGTTAGGTTTATGGTGAGGGAGAGGGTTAGGGTTAGGGTGAGGGTGAAGGTTAGGATTAGGGTTATGGTTAGAGTTACTGTGAGAGTTAGGGTGAGGGTGAGGGTTAGGATCAGGTTTACGGTGAGGTTTAGGGATAGGGTTATTGTTAGGGTGAGTGTGAGGTTTAGGGTTAGAGTTCTTGTTAGGGGGAGGGTTAGTGTGAGCGTTAGGGTTAGGGTCAGTGTTAGTATTAGGGTTAGGGTGAGAGTTAAGTTGAGGTTTAATGTTAGGGTTAGCGTTAGGTTTAGGATTAGGTTTACGGTGAGGGTGAGTCTGATGGCTAGGGTTAGGGTTCGGCTTAGGCTTAGGGTTTTGCTGAAGGTATGGTATGGGGATGAGGACTAGGTATAAAAAGTTGGTTAGGTTTATGGTTAGGTTAAGGGTAAGGATGAGGGTTACGGTTAAGATTAGTGTTCAGGTGAGGGTGAGGGTTAACGTTAGGTTTAGGCTTAGGCTTGGTGTTAGGCTGAGGCTGAGGGTGAGGGTGAGGGTTAGGGTTAGGGTGATGTTTGGGGTTACCATTAGGGTGAGGGTTAGGATGAGGATTAGGGTTAGGGTGAGGGTTACGGTGAGGGTTAGGTTGAGGGTGACGGTAAGGGTAAAGATGAGGGTTAGGCTGAGGGTGAGGGGTAGGGTAAGGGTGAGGGTTAGGGTTAGCGTGTGGGTTAGGTTTAGGTTGAGGATTAGTGTTAGGGTTAGTGTGAGGTTTAGGGTGAGGATGAGGGTTAGCGTAAGGTTGAGTGCTAGGTTGAGGGTGAGGGTTAGGATCAGGGTGAGGTTTAGGACTAGTGTGATGGTGAGGGTTAGTGTGAGGGTTAGTGTTAGGTTTAGGGTTAGTGTTAGGGTGAGGGTAAATGTTAGGGTGAGGGTTATTGTTATGGTGAAAGTTATGGTTAGGATGAAGGTTATGGTTATGGTTAAGGTTATTGTTAGGGTTAGGGTTAGGGTTACGTTTACGGTGAGGGTAAGGGTTAGGGTTAGGGTGAGGTTTAGGTTTAGGGTTAGGGTTAGAGTTAGGGTTAAGGTGAGGTTGAAGTTTAGGATTAGAGTTAAGTTTAGTGTTATTGTTGGGGTTAGGGTGAGGTTTAGGTTTAGTTTTAGGCTTAGGCTTAGGGTTAGTCTTAGGCCGAGCAAAGGGTGAGGATTAGCTTTAGGGTTAGGGTGGGGTTTGGGGTTAGGGTTAGGTTGAGGGTGAGGTTGAGGGTTCGATATAGGGTTAGGGTGAGGGTTAGAGGGAGGGTTAGGGTTAGTGTTAGGGTGACGGTAAGTGTTAGGGTGAGGGTTAGGAATAGAGTTAGGGTTATTCTTAGGTTTAGGTTTAGGGTTATGGTTACGGTGAGGGTGAGGATGAGGGTTAGGGTTAGGGTTAGGGTGAGTTTTAGGTTTTGGGTTAGTGTTAGAGTTAGGTTTAGGGTGAGGGTGAGGTTTCGGTTAGAGTTAGGGTTAGGGTGAGGGTTAGGTTGAGGGTTAGGGTTAATGTTCGTGTTAAGGTTAGGGTTAGGGTGAGAGTTAAGGGGAGGTTTAGGGTTTGGGTTAGGGTTAGGATTAGTGTTAGGGTGAGGGTGAGTGGGTGTGTTTGGGATATGTTTATGGTGAGGCTTAGGGTTAGGCTGAGGCTGAGGGTGAGGTTGAGGTTTAGGGTTAGGGTGAGGGTTAGGGTTAGGGTTAGGGTGAGTTTTAGTGTTAGGGTTAGGGTTAGACTTAGGGTTAGGGTGAGGGTGAGGGTTAGGGTTAGGTTTAGGCTTAGGCTTGGTGTTAGGCTGAGGCTGAGGGTGAGGGTGGGGGTTAGGGTTAGGGTGATGTTTGGGGTTACCATTAGGGTGAGGGTTAGGATGAGGATTAGTGTTAGGTGAGGGTTACGGTGAGGGTTAGGTTGAGGGTGACGGTAAGGGTAAAGGTGGGGGTTAGGCTGAGGGTGAGGGGTAGGGTAAGGGTGAGGGTTAGGGTTAGCGTGTGGGTTAGGTTTAGGTTGAGGATTAGTGTTAGGTTTAGTGTGAGGTTTAGGGTGAGGATGAGGGTTAGCGTTAGGTTGAGGGCTAGGTTGAGGGTGAGGGTTAGGATCAGGGTGAGGTTTAGGATTAGTGTGATGGTTAGGGTTAGTGTGAGGGTTAGTGTTAGGGTTAGGGTTAGTGTTAGGGTTAGGGTAAATGTTAGGGTGAGGGTTATTGTTATGGTGAAATTTATGGTTAGGATGAAGGTTATGGTTATGGTTAAGGTTATTGTTAGGGTTAGGGTTAGGGTTACGTTTACGGTGAGGGTGAGGGTTAGGGTTAGGGTGAGGTTTAGGTTTAGGGTTAGGGTTAGAGTTAGGGTTTAGGTGAGGTTGAAGTTTAGGATTAGAGTTAGGTTTAGTGTTATTTTTGTTGTTAGGGTGAGGTTTAGGTTTAGTTTTAGGCTTAGGCTTAGGGTTAGTCTTAGGCCGAGCAAAGGGTGAGGGTTAGCTTTAGGGTTAGGGTGGGGTTTGGGGTTAGGGTTAGGGTGAGGGTGAGTTTGAGGGTTCGATATAGGGTTAGGGTGAGGGTTAGAGGGAGGGTTAGGGTTAGTGTTAGGGTGACGGTAAGTGTTAGGGTGAGGGTTAGGAATAGAGTTAGGGTTATTCTTAGGTTTAGGTTTAGGATTATGGTTACGGTGAGGTTGAGGATGAGGGTTAGGGTTAGGGTTAGGGTGAGTTTTAGGTTTTGGGTTAGTGTTAGAGTTAGGTTTAGGGTGAGGGTGAGGTTTCGGTTAGAGTTGGGGTTAGGGTGAGGGTTAGGTTGAGGGTTAGGGTTAATGTTCGTGTTAAGGTTTGGGTTAGGGTGAGAGTTAAGGGGAGGTTTAGGGTTTGGGTTAGGGTTAGGATTAGTGTTAGGGTGAGGGTGAGTGTGTGTGTTTGGGATATGTTTATGGTGAGGCTTAGGGTTAGGCTGAGGCTGAGGGTGAGGGTGAGGTTTAGTGTTAGGGTGAGGGTTAGGGTTAGGGTTAGGGTGAGTTTTAGTGTTAGGGTTAGGGTTAGAGTTAGGGTTAGGGTGAGGGTGAGGTTTAGGGGTAGAGTTAGGGTTAGGGTTAGGAATAGGGTGAGGATGAGATTTAGGGTGAGGGTTAGGGTGGGGGTGACGGTAAGGGTAAACATGAGGTTTAGGCTGAGTGCAAGAGTTACGGTAATGGTGAAGGTTAGGGTTAGGGTGAGTGTTAGGGTTAGGGTGAGGCTGAGGGTGTGGGTTAGATTGAGTATTAGTGTTCGGGTTAGGGTGAGGTTTAGAGTGAGGATGAGTGTTAGGGTTAGGTTGAGGGCTGGGGTGAGGGTGAGGATTAGGGTTAGGGTTAGGCTTAGGCTTAGGTTTAGGCTGAGGATGAGTATGGGGGTGAGGATTACGGTTAGGGTTAGGGTTATTGTTAGTTTTATGATTAGGGTTAAGTTTGAGGTGAGGGTGAGGCTGAGGGTGGGGGTGAGGATTAGGGTTAGAGTGATGGTTAGGGTTAGGGTTAGTGTTTTTCGTATGGTTAGGGTTAGAATTAAGGTGAGGTTGAGGGTGCGGGTGAGGATTAGGGTTATGGTTAGGGTGGGGTTTTGGATTAGAGTGAGGGTTAGGTTTACAGTTAGACATAGGGTTAAGGGGGGGGGTGACAATGAGGTTTAGGGTTAGGGATAGTGTTAAGGTTAGGGTAAGGGTGAGGGTTAGGTGGAAGTTTAGGGTTAGGTTTAGGGTTAGGGTTAGTGTCAGGGTTAGTTTTAGGGTTAGGGTTAGTGTTAGTGTGAGGGTAAGTGTTAGGGTGAGGGTTTGGGTTAGGATGAGGGTTATGGTTAGAGTGAGGGTTAGCATTATGTTTAGGGTTATTGTTAGGGTTAGGTTTAGGGTTAAGGTTAAGGTGAGGGTGAGGGTGAGGGTTAGGTTTAGGGTTAGGGTGAGGTTTAGTGTTTCAGTTAGGGTTAGAGTTAGGTTTAGGGTGAGGGTGAGGTTTAGGATTAGAGTTCGGGTTAGGGGAGGGTTAGGTTGAGGATTAGGGTTAGGGTTAGTGTTAGGGTTATGGTTAGGGTGAGAGTTAGAGCGAGGCTTAGGGTTAGGGTTAGGTTTAGGGTTAGGATAAGGGTAAAGCTGAAGGTGATTGTGTGTGTTAGGGTTAGGTTTAGGGTTAGGCTTAGGCTTAGGCTGATGGTGAGTTTGAGGGTGAGAGTTAGGGTTAGGGTGATGGTTAGGGTTAGGGTTAGGGGGAGGGTTAGGATGAGGGTTAGGATTAGGATTAGGGTTAGGGTGAGGGCTAGGGTGAGGGTGAGGTTTAGGGTTAGGGTTAGGATGAGGTTTAGGTTTATGGTTAGGGTTAGGATGAGCGTGAGGTTTCGGGTTAGAGTTAGGGTTAGGATGTGGCTGAGGGTGAGGGTTAGGGTTAGGGTTAGTGTTAGGGTTAGGGTTAAGGTGAGGGTTAGGGTGAGGTTGAGGCTTTGGGTTATGGTTATTATTAGGATTAAATTTAGGGTTTGGGTGAGGTTTAGGGTTAGGGTGAGTGTAACGTTTAGGGTTAGGGTTAGGGTTAGGTTGAGGGTGAGGGTGATGGTGAGAGTTAGGGTTAGGGTGAGGGTTAGGGTTAGGGTTAGGGTGAGGTTTAGGGTAGGGGTTTTGGTGAGGGTGACAGTTAGGATTAGGTTGAGGGTTAGGGTTAGGTTTAGGGTTGGGGTGAGGGTGAGAGTGAGGGTTAAGGTTAGTGTTAGGGTCAGGGTTAGGATGAGGGTTAGGGTGAGAATTCGGTTTAGGGTTATGGCTAGGGTGAGGGTGAGGATTATGGTTAGTGTTAGGGTGAGCTTTAGAGTTATGGGTAGGGTTACGGTTATGGTGAAGGTGAGGTGTAGGGTAGAGTTACATTTAGGGTCAGGCTGAAGCCTAGCATTAGGGTTCGGGTTAGTGTGAGAATTAGGGTTAGGTTGAGGGTTAGGGTGAGTGTGAGGTTTAGGGTTCGGGTTAGGGTGAGGGTAAGTGTTAGGATGAGGGTTAAGCTTAGGTTGAAGGATATGGTTAGGATGAGGGTTAGGGTTAGGTTAGGGTTATTGTAAGTGTTAATGTTTGGGTTATGGTTACAGTGAGGGAGAGGGTGAGGATTAGGATAAAGGTTAGGGTGAGTTTTAGATTTAGGGTTAGGGTTAGAGTTAGGGTTAGGTTTAGGGTGAGGGTTAGCATGAGGGTTAGGGTTAGGATTAGTGTTAGGATGAGGGCTAGGGTGAGGGTGAGGTTTAGGGTAAGGCTTAGGGTGAGGTTTAGTGTTCGGTTTAGGTTTAGGGTTAGGGAGAGGGTTAGGTTCAGGTTACGGTGAGGGTTAGGGTTAGGGTTAGGTTGAGGGTTAGAATTAGGTTTAGGGTTAGGTTGAAGATTAGGGTTAGATTTAGGGTGAGGGTTAGGATGAGGGTTAGGGTTAAAATTAGGTTTAGGGTGAGGGCTAGGTTGAGGGTGAGGGTTAGGGTTAGGGTTAAAGTGAGGTTTAGGTTTAGAGGTAGCGTTAGGGTGAGGGTTAGGGTTCGTGTTTTGCTGAGGGTGAGGGTTAGGTTTGGGGTGAGGGTTAGGTTGAGGACTAAGGTGAGGGTGAGTGTTAGCGTTAGGGTTAGCGTTAGGGTGAGGGTTAGGTTTAGGTTTAGGGTTATGTTTAGGGTTAGGATTAAGGTTAGGGTGAGGGTGAGTGTGAGTGTTAGGCTTGGGGTTAGGCTTAGGCTTAGGGTTAGGCTGAGGGTGCATTTGGGGATGAGGATTAGGTTTAGAGTGATGGTACTGGTTAAGGTTCGGTTGAGGTTTAGGATGAGGGTTACGGTTAGGATTAGGGTTAGGGTGAGGGCTAGGGTGAGTGTGAGGTTTGGGGTTAGGTTTAGGCTTAGGGTTAGGTTTAGGCTGAGGCTAAAGTTGAGGGTGAGGGTTAGGGTTAGGGTGATGGTTAGGGTTACGGTTAGGGTAAGGGATAGGATGAGGGTTGTGGTTTAGGGTGAGGGTTAGGATGAGGGTGACTGTAAGAGAAAAGGTGAGGTTTAGGCTGAGGGTGAGGTTTATGGTAAGGGTGTGGTTTAGGGTTAGCGTGAGGGTGAGGGTTAGACTGAGGATTAGTGTTAGGGTTAGTGTGAGGTTTAGGGTGAGGATGAGGGTTAGGGTTAGCGTGAGGACTAGGGTGAAGTTGAGGGTTAGGGTTAGGGTTAGGGTGAGGTTTAGGTTTAGGGTGATGGTTAGTGTTAGTGTGAGGGTTAGTGCTAGGGTTAGTGTTAGTTTTAAGATGAGGATAAGTGTTAGGGTAAGGTTTAGGTTTAGAGTGAGGTTTAGGATTAGGGTTAGGGTTAGGGTGAGGGTGAGGTTTAGGGTTAGAGTTAGGGTTAGGGTGAGGGTTAGGGTTAGGGTTACGGTTAGCGTTAGTGTTAGGAGTAGGATTAGGGTTAAGGTGAGGGTGAGTGTTATGGTTAGGGTTAGGGTTAGGATTAGAGTTACGGTTTGAGTGAGGGTGAGGGTTATGGTTAGCGTGAGCTTTGGGCTTAGGGTTAGAGTGAGAGTTAGGTTGAGGGTTAGGCTTAGGCTTAGGTTTTGGGTATGGGCTATGGTGAGGGTGAGGGTTAGTGTTAGGGTTAGGTTTAGGGTGAGCGTTAGGGTGGGGGTTAGGGTTAGTATTAGGGTTAGTGTTGGGGTTAGGGTTAGGCTTAATGTTAGGCAGAGGGTGAGGGTGAGGGTGAGGTTTAGGGTTAGGGTGAGGGTGAGGTTTAGGGTTAGAGTTAGCTTTCAGGTGAGGGTTAGTGTGAGGGTTAGGGTTAGGGTTAAGGTTACGGTTAGGGTTAGGGTGAGGGTGACTGTGAGGGTCAGGGTTAGTCTTAGGCTTAGGCTTGGGCTTAGGCCGAGCGTGAAGGTGAGGGTGAAGTTTAGGGTTAGCATTAGGTTTAGGGTGAGGGCTAGAGTGAGGATGAGCGTTAGGGTTAGCGTTAGGCTGAGTTTAGGGTTAGGTTTACCGTGAGGTTGAGGGTTAGGGTTAGGGTTAGGGTCAAGGTGAGGGTTTGGTTTAGGGTTAGGGTGAGGGTCAGCGTTAGGGTTAGTGTTTGGGTTAGTGTAATAGTTAGGGTTAGGGTTAGAGTTACAGTGAGGGTGAGGGTGAGGGTTAAGATCAGGTTTGGGTGAGGTTTAGGGTAAGGGTTATGGTTAGGGTGAGGATGAGGTTTAGGGTTAGAGTTAGGGTTTTGGGGAGGGTTAGGGTGAGGGTTAGGATTAGGGTTAGGGTCAGGTTTAGGTTTAGGTTTAGCGTTAGGGTTATAGTTAGGGTTAGGTTTAGGGTTAGGGTTATTGTTAGGGTGAGGGTTAGGTTTATTTTTAGTGTTATGTTTAGGGTTAAGTTTGCGGTTCGGGTGAGGCTGAGGGTGAGGCTTATGTTTAGGGTTATGTTTAGGGTTAGGACTAGTGTTAGTGTTAGGGTTAGGGTGAGGTTTAGGGTGAGGGTGAGGGTTAGGGTTAAGGTTAGGATTAGGGTTTGGTTTACGGTGAGGGTGAGGGTGAGGTTTAGGGATAGCGTGAGGGTTGGGGTTAGGGTTAGAGTGAAGATTAGGGTGATGGTTAGGCTTAGGCTTAGGTTTAGGGTGTGGGCTAGGGTGAGGTTGAGGGTTAGGGTGAGTGTTAGGGTGAGGGTTTGGGTTAGGGTTAGTGTTAAGGTTAGGGTTGGAGTTAGGGTTAGGCTTTGTGTTAGGGGGAGTGAGAGGGGGAGGGTTAGGATTAAGTGAGGGTGAGGTTTAGGGTTATATTTAGCGTTAGGTTGAGGGCTAGTGTTAGTGTTAGGGTTAGTGTTACAGTTATGATTAGGGTGAAGGTGAGTGTGAGGGATAGGGTTAGTCTTAGGCTTAGGCTTAGGCTTAGGCAGAGCATGAGGGTGAGGGTGAGGGTTAAGGTTAGTGTGAGGATTAGGGTTTTAGGGTTAGGGTGAGGGTTAGGATGAGGTTTAGGGTTAGGATTAGGGTTTGGGTGAGGGCTAGAGTGAGGATGAGGCTTATGGTTAGCGTTAGGGTGTGGTTTAGAGTTAGGGTTAGGGTTAGAGTTACAGTGAGTTTGAGGGTTAGGCTTAGGTTTAGCGTTAGGGTTATTGTTATGGTTAGAGTTAAGTTGAGGGTAGGGGTGAGGGTGCAGATTAGGTTTAGGATTAGGGTGAGGTTTAGATTTAGGGTTTGGGTTAGTTTGAGTGTTAAGTTTAGGGTTAGAGTGAGGTTTAGGATGAGGTTCAGGATTAGGATTAGGGTTAGGTTGAGGGGTTGGGTGAGGGTTAGGGTTAGGGATAGGGTTAGGTTTTTGATTAGGGTTAGGGTGAGGGTGAGTGTGAGGATTAGGGTTAGGTTTAGGCTTAGGGTTAGGGTTAGGCTTAGGGTTAGGGTGAGGGTTAGGGTTATTGTTTGGGTAAGCATGAGGGTGAAGGTGAGGATTAGGGTTAGGGTTAGGGTTAGGGTTTGGGTTAGGTTTGGGGTTAGGGTTAGTGTTTCGGTTAGGGTTAGGGTTACGGTTAGGGTTTGGGTTACAGTGAGGGTTAGGGTTAGGTTTAGGGTTAGGATTAGGGTTAGGCTGAGGGTGAGGTTGGTGGTGAGGAGTAGGTAAGGGTTAGGGTTAGGTTTAGAGTTACGGTTAGGGTTATTGTTAGTGTTATGGTAAGGGTTAAGTTTGCAGTCAGGGTGAAGCTGAGGGTGAGGTTTATGGTTAGTGTTAGGGTTAGGGTCAGGATTAGTGTTAGTCTTATTGTTGGGTTTCGGTTAGAGTTACAGTGAGATTGACATTGAGGGTGAGGATGAGGGTTAGGGTGAGGTTTATGGTGAGGTTTAGGGTTAGGGTTAGGGTTAGGGTGAAGGTAAGTTTTAGGGTTAGAGTTAGGGTTAGGGGGAGGGTTAGGGTGAGGGTTAGTGTTAGGTTTAGTGTTAGGTTTAGGGTGAGGGTAAGGGTTAGGTTGAAGTTTAGGGATAGGGTTAGGGTTAGGGTTAGGCTTAGGCTTAGGGTAAGGCTGAGGGTGAGTTTGGGGGTTAGGATTAGGGTTAGGGTGATGGTTAGTGTTAGGGTTAGGGTTAATGTTAGGGTTAGGGTTAGAGTTACAGTGAGGGTGAGGGTGCGGGTGAGGGTTAGGGCTAGGGTGAGGTTTAGTGTTGGGGTTAGGGTTAGGATGAGGGTGAGGTTTAGGGTTAGAGTTAGGGTTAGGGGAGGGTTAGGGTGAGGTTTACGGTTAGGGTTAATTTTAGGGTTATGGTGAGTCTTAGGATTAGAGTTAGGGTTATTGTTAGGGTAAGGTTTATGTTTATGGTTACTGTGAGGGTGTGGGTTAAGGTTAGTGTTAGGGTGAGGTTTAGGGTTTGGGTTAGGGTTAGAGTTAGGGTTAGGGTGTGCGTGAGGTTTAGGGTTAGAGTAAGGGTTAGGTTGAGGTTTAGGTTTAGGATTAGTGTTAGGTTTAGGGTTAGGGTGAGAGTTAGGGGGAGGGATAGTGTTAGGGTTAGAGTTAGGATTAGGGTTAGGGTGAGGGTGAGTGTGTGGGTTAGAGTTAGATTTAGTTTTAGGCTTAGGGTTAGGCTGAGGGTGAGTGTGTGTGTTAGGGTTAGGTTTATGGTTAGGCTTAGGGTTAGGCTGAGGGTGAGGTTGAGGGTGAGAAAGTTAGGGTTAGGGTGAGGGTTAGGCTTAGGGATAGGGGGAGGGTTAGGATGAGGTTTAGGGTTAGGATTATGGTTAGTGTGAGGGCTAGGTTGAGGGTGAGGGTTAGTGTTAGGGTTAGGGTGAGGTTTAGGTTTAGGGTTAGGGTTAGGGTTCGGGTCAGGGTGAGGTTTATTGTTAGAGTTAGGTTTAGGGTGAGGTTGAGGGTTTGGGTTAGGATTAGTGTTAATGTTAGGGTTAGGGTTAAGGAGAGGGTTAGGGTGAGGGTGAGTGTTAGGGTTAGGCTTAGAATTACGTTTAGTGTTAGGGTAAGTGTGAAGGTTAGGGTTAGGGTTAGGCTTAGGCTTAGTCTTAGGCTGAGGGTGAGGGTGAGGGTGAGGGTTAGGGTTAGGGTTAGGTTTAGGGCGAGAGTTAGTGTTGGGATAAAGTTTAGGGTTAGGGTGTGTGTTAGGGTAAGGGTTACTGTGAGGGTGAGGGTTAGGGTTAGGTTGAGGCTTAGGGTTATTCTTAGGGTTAGGGTGAAGATCAGGGTTAGGTTTAGGGTGAGGGTGTGTTTTAGAATTAGGATTAGGGTGAGGGCTAGGGTGAGAGTTATGGTTAGTATTAGAGTTAGGGTGAGGTTTAGGATTAGGGTGAGGGTTAGGATTAGGGTGAGGGTGAGATTTAGGTTTAGAGTTAGGGTTAGGGTGATTCTGAGGGTGAGTGTTAAGGTTAGGGTTATCGTGAGGGTGAGGGTTAGGATTAGGATTAGGGTAATATTTAGGGTGAGTGTGAGGGTTAGGGTTAGGGTTAGGTTTAGGCTTAGGGTTAGGCTGAGTGTGAGGGTGAGGCTTAGGGTTAGGGTTAGGGTTAGGGTTAGGGTGAGGGTAAGGGTTAGGGTTAGGGTTAGGTTTAGGCTTAGGGTTAGGATGAGTGTGAAGGTGAGTGTGTGGGTTAGGGTTAGGGTTAGGTTTAGGGTTAGCATGAGGGTGAGAGTTAGGGTTCAGTGTAAGCTTAGGGTTAGTATGAGAGTTAGGGTTAGGGTTACGGTCAGCATGAGGGTTAGGTTTAGGTTGAGGATTATTGTTATGGTTAGGGTTAGTTTGAGTGTTAGGGTTAGGGTTAGGGTGAGGGTTCGCATGAGGATTAGGGTTCGGCTTAGGCTTCAGCCCAGGCCGAGCATGAGGGTGAGTGTT
>NW_027204403.1:0-29528 GCF_024711535.1 Dipodomys merriami
GGGTTAGGGTTAGGGTGAGGGTTGCGGTTAGGGTTAGAGTGAGTTTTAGGGTGAAGTTTAGGATTAGGTTTAGGGTTAGGGTATGGGCTAGGGTGAGGGTGAGGTTTAGGGTCAAGGTTCGAATGAGGGTTAGGGTGAGGGTTAGGATTGGTGTTAGTGTTAGGGTAAGGGTTGGGGTTAGGAATAGGCTTAGTGTTAGGCAGAGGGTGAGGGTGAGGGTTAGGGTTAAGGTTTGGGTGAGGTTTAGGGTTAGTGTTAGTGTTATGGTGAGGGTTAGTGTGAGGGTTAGTGTTAGGGTGTGTGTTACTGTTAGGGTTAGGGTGAGGGTACGTGTGAGGGTAAGGGTTACTCTTAGTCTTAGGCTTAGGCTTATTCCGAGCCTAAGGGTGAGTGTGAGGGTTAGGATTAGGGTGAGGGTTATGGACAGGGTGAGGGTTAGGGTTATTTTTAGGGTTAGGGTTAGGGTGAGGGTTAGGGTTAGGGTTAGGTTTAGGCTTAAGCTTAGGCATATGCTTTGGCCGAGCATGAAGGTGAGGGTTAGGGTTAGGTTTAGTGTGAGGGTTAGGGTTAGGGTGAGGGTTCCGATGAGGTTTAGGGTTAGGGTTAGGTGTAGAGTTAGGGTAAGGTTTAGGATTTGGGTTAGGGTTAGGGTTAGGTTTAGGGTTTGGGTTAGGGTTATGGTGAGCGTTAGGGTTAGGGTTTGGTTGAGGGTGAGGTTGAGGGTGAGAATTAGGGTTAGAGTTAGGGTTAGGGTTAGGGTAAGGTTTAGGGTTACGGTTAGGATTAGGGTTAAGGATAGGGTTACAGTGATGGTTAGGGTTATGGTTAGGGTTAGCGTTAGGGTTATTGTTAGTGTTATGGTTAGAGTTAAGTTTGCAGTGAGGGTGAGGCTGAGAGTGAGGTTTATGGTTAGGTTTAGGGTTAGGGATAGTGTTGGGGTTAGCGTTAAGGTGAGGTTTAAGGTGAGGGTTAGGGTTGGTGATAGGATTAGAGTTATGCAGAGGGTGAGGGTGAGGGTTAGGGTTAGGGTGAGGGTTGGGGTTAGGGTTAGAGTGAGGTTTAGGGTGAGGGTTAGGATTAGGCTTAGGGTTAGGTTATGGGCTTGGGTGAGGGTGAGGGTTAGGGTGAGGTTTAGTGTGAGGGTTAGGTTTAGGGTCAGTATTAGGGTGAGGGTTGGGGTTAGTGATAGTCTTAGTGTTAGGCGGAGGGTGAGGGTGAGGGTGAGGGTTAGGGTTAGGGTGAGTGTTACTGTTAGCGTTAGGGTGAGGTTGAGTGTGAGGGTAAGGGTTAGTCTTAGGCTTAGGCTTAGGTTTAGGCCGAGCCTAAGGGTGAGAGTGAGGGTTCGGGTTAGGGTTCGGGTTAGGGTTAGGGTGAGGGTTATGGATAGGGTGAGTGTTAGGGTTAGGGTTAAGGTTATTGGTAGGATTAGGATTAGGTTTAAAGTTACTGTGAGGGTGAGAGTTAGGGTTAGGGTTAGGGTGAGGTTTATGGTTAGAATTAGGGTTATTGTTAGGGTTAGGGTTAGGGTGAGTGTTAGGGTGAGGGTTAGGGTTAGGGTTAGGGTTAGGCTTAGGCCGAGCATGAGGGCGAGGGTTAGTGTGAGTGTTAGGGTTAGGTGTAGGGTGAGGGTTAGGATGAGTTTTAGGGTTAGGGTTAGGTTTAGGTTTATGTTTAGGGTTAGGGTAGGTTTAGGGTTAGGGTTTAGGTTAGGGTGAGGCTTAGGGTTAGGGTTTGGGTTAGGGTGAGGGTGAGGGTGATGATTAGGGTTAGGGTTAGGGTTAGAGTTAGGGTAAGGTTTAGGGTTATGGTTAGGGTTAGGGTTAGGTTTACAGTGAGTGTTAGGGTTAGGGTTAGTTTTAGGGTTATTGTTATTTTTATGGTTAGAGTTAAGTTTGTGGTGAGGGTGAGGCTGAGGGTGAGGTTTATGGTTAGGTTTATGGTTACGGTTAGTGTTAGAGGTAGTGTTAGTGTGAGGTTTAGGGTGAGGGTTAGGGCTAGGGTTAGGATTAGGATTAGGGTTAAGGTGAGGGTGAGTTTGAGGATTAGGTTTAGGGTTAGGCTTAGGATTAGAGTTAGGGTGAGGGTCAGGGTGAGGGTTAGGTTTTGGTTGTGGGTTTGGGTTAGGTTTAGAGTGAGGTGTAGGTTGAGGGTTAGGCTTAAGCTTAGAGTTAGGGTATGGACTAGCGTGAGGGTGAGGGTTAGGGTTAGGGTGAGGGTTAGGTTGAGATTTATGGTTAGGGTTAGTGTTAGGGTTCGGCTTAGTGTTAGGCGGAGGGCTAGGGTGAAAATGAGGGTTAGGGTTAGGGTGAGGTAGAAGTTACAGTTAGCGTTAGGGTGAGAGTTAGTGTGAGGTTTAGGGTAAAGGTTAGTGTTATGGTTAGGGGTAGGGTGAAGGTGAATGTGAGGCTTAGGGTTAGTCTTAGGCTACGGTTTAGGCTTAGGCCGAGCATAAGTGTGAGGGTGAGGGTTAAGGTGTTAGGATTAAGGTGAGACTGAGGGTGAGGTTTAGGGTTAAGATTAGGGTTAGTTTGAGGGCTAGAGTGAGGGTGAGGGTTAGTGTTAGCATTAGGGTGAGGTTAGGGTTAGGGTTAGGGTTAGGATTAGGATGAAGTATAGGGTGAGGGTTAGGGTTAATATTAGGATTAGGGTGATGTTAAGTGTTATTGTGAGTATGAGGGTTAGGTTGAGGTTTAGGGTGAGGGTGAGGGTTAGGGTTAGGATTAGGCTGAAGGTGAGGGTGATGTTTGGGGTTAGTGTTTGGGTTAGAGTGAGGATGAGGGTTAGGGTGAGGAGTACGGTTAGGGTAAGAGTGAGGGTGAGGGTTAGGTTTAGCTTTAGGGTTAGGGTTAGGGTTAGGCTGAAGATGAGGGTGAGGGTTAGGGTTAGGGTTAGGATGTTGGTTAGGGTTAGTGTTAGGGTGAGGGTGAGGGTGAGGTTTAGGGTTAGGATATTTGTTAGGCTGAGGGTGAGGGTGAGAGTGAGTGGTAGGGTTGGGGTTAGGGTGAGGATTAGGGTTAGTGTGATTTTTAGGGTGATGGTGACTGTAACGGTTAGGGTGATGATTAGGGTGAAGTAAGGTTTATGGTTAGTGTTAGTGTTAGGGTTAGGGTTAGGGTTAGGGAGAGGTTTAGGGTTATGCTTAGGTTGTGGGTAAGTGTTAGAGTGAGGGTTAGGATGAAGGTTAGGGTTAGTTTGAGGGTTATAGTCAGGGTTATGGTTATGTTGAGGGTAAGGATTAGGGTGCGGTTTAGGGTGAGGGTGATGGTTAGGGTTAGGATGAGGGTTAGGGTTAGTGTGAGGGTTTGAGTTAGGGTTAGGGTTAGGTTGAGGGTAAGGCTTAGGGTTAGGTTTAGGGTGACGGTGAGGGTTAGTGTGAGGGTTATTGTTTGGTTTAGCTTAAGGTTTATGGTGAGGTCTAATGTGAGGTTGAGGGTTTTGTTGAGGGTGACGGTGAGGGTGAGCGTTTCGGTTAGGTAAGGCTTAAGGTTAGGGTTAGGGGGAGGATTAGGGGGAGGATCAGGGATAGGATGAATTTAGGGTTAGAGTGATGGTTATAGTTAGTGTCAGGTTTAGGATGAGGGTTAGGATTAGGGTGAGGTTTAGGGTTCGGTTTGCATTAGGGTTAGGGTGAGGGATAGGGTGTTTTTGACAATTAGGTATAGGTTTAGAGTTAGTGTTAGGGTGATGGTTAGGGTTAGGGTTAGGGTTAGGATGAGGGTTAGGGTAAGGGGTAGGGTTAGGGTTAGGGTGAATATTAGGCTTAGGGTGACGGTTAGAGTAAGGGTAAGGGTTAGGGTTAGGGTGAAGTTAAGGATAAGGGTGAGGGTGAGGGTTAGTGTTAGGTTTAGGATTATGGTGAGGGTGAGGGTTAGGGTTAGGGAAATTGTTAGCTTTTCGGTTAGTTTGAGGATTAGGGTGAGGTTTTGGGTTAGGGTGACCGTTCGCTTTAGGCTGAGTGTTAGGTTTAGGGTTAGGGTGAGGCTTAGGGTTAGTGTGATGTTTAAGGTGAGGGTGAGGCTGAGGGTTCGGTTCAGGTTCTCGTGAGGGTTAGGGTTTTTGTGAGGGTTAGGGTTAGGGTGAGGGTGATGTTGAGGTTGAAGTTTATGGTGAGCATGAGGGGTAGGGGTAGGGTTAGGGTGAGGTTTAGGTTTAGGGTTAGTGTTAGGTGAGTGTTACAGGGAGGGATAGGGTTAGGGTGAGAGTTAGGATTACTGTGTGGGTTAGGGTTATGGTTAGGGTGAGGGTAAGGATTAGGGTTAGGTTTAGTGTGAGGGTGAGGATTAGGGTTAGGGTTAGGGTTATGGGGAGGGTGAGGGTGAGGGTTAGGGTTAGGTTTAGGGTTAAGTTTAGGGTGAGGGTTTCAATGAGCGTTAGGTTTAGGGCAAGGGTGAGGGTAAGGTTTAAAGTGAGGGTTAGAGTGAGGGTGAGGGATAGGGTTAGGATTATTGTGAGTAATAGGGTGAGGGTTAGTGTTAGGGTGAGGGTGAGTGTTAGGATGAGGTTTTGGTTAGTGTTAGGGTTAGTGTGAGGGTTAGGGTGAGGGTGATGGTTAGGGTTAGGGTTAGTGGTGAGGGTGAGGGTTAGGGTTAGGTTTAGGATTAGGGATAGAGAGAGGATTAGTGTTATGATTTGGGTGAGTGTTAGGCTGAGGGATAGGGTTAGGGTTAGGTTTAGTGTGATGATTCGGGTTAGGGTTAGGGTTAGGGTTAAGGTGAGGTTAAGGGTTAGGGTGAGGGTTAGGGTGAGGGTGAAGTTTAGGGTTAGCATTAGCGATAGGGTGAGGGTTAGGGTGTGGGTAAGGGTTTGGGTAAGGGTTAGGGTGAGGGTGAGGGTGAGGTTTAGGGTTAGGGTTTTTGTTAGGCTGAGGTTGAGGGTGAGGGTGAGTGTTAGGGTTGGGGTGAGGGTGAGGGTTAGGGTTAGTGTGATTGTTAGGTTGAGGGTGACTGTAACGGTTAGGGTGATGATTAGGGTGAAGTGAGGGTTAGGGTTAGGGATAGGGTTAGGGTGAGGGTTTGGGTTAGGGTGAGGGTTAGGTTTCACGTGAGGGTTAGTGTTAGGTTTAGGTTTAGGATGAGGCTTAGGGTTGGTGAGAGGGTTAGGGTGAGGGTGAGGGTTAGGATTAGCGTTAGGGTTAGGATGAGGGTGAGGGTTAGGGTTAGGTTAGGCTGAGGGTGAGGGTGAGGGTGAGGGTTAGAGTTGGTGTTCGTGTTAGTGCTAGTGTTAGGGTTAGGGTGAGGGTTACGCTGAGGGTTAGATTGTGGGTAAGTGTTAGAGTGAGGGTTAGAATGAGGGTGAGGTTAGGTTTAGGGTGAGGGTAAGGGTTAGTGTGAGGGTTAGGGTGAGGTTGAGGGTTAGGGTAAGCATAAGGGTTAGGGTGAGCAATAGGGATAGTGTTAGGGTTAGGGTTAGGGTGAGGGTGAGGGTTAGGGTGAGGCTGAGTGTGAGGTTGAGGGTTAGGATTAGGGTTAGGGTGAGGGTGTGGGTGAGGGTTAGGGTTAGGATTAGTGTTAGTGTTAGGGTTAGGCTGAGGGTGAGTTTGAGGGTGAAGGTGAGGGTTAGGTTTAGGTTTAAGGTGAGGGTTAGGGTTAGTGTGAGGGTTAGGGTGAGCGGGAGGGTTAGGGTTATGGTTAGGGTGAGTGTTAGTGTGAGGGTTAGTGTTAGGGTTAGAGTTAGGTTAAGGTTAGGTTTAGGTTTAGGGTTAGGGTTAGGGTTAGCTTGTGGGTAAGTGTTAGAGTGAGGGTTAGGATGAGGGTTAGGGTTATTTTGAGGTTTAGATTTAGGGTTAGGTTAGGGTGAGGGTAAGGTTTAGGGTGAGGTTTAGTGTGAGGGTGAGGGTTAGGTTTAGGATGAGGGTTAGGGTTAGTGTGAGGGTTAAAGTTAGGGTTAGGGTTAGGGTAAGTTTAAGGCTTAGGGTTAGGTTTAGGGTGACGGTGAGGGTTAGTGTGAGGGTTATTGTTAGGTTTAGGGTAAGGTTTATCGTGAGGTCTAATGTGAGGTTGAGGGTTAGGGTGAGGGTGAGGTTGAGGGTGAGGGTTTCGGTTAGGTAAGGGTTAAGATTAATGTTGGGGTGAGAATTAGGGGGAGGGTCAGGGATAAGATGAAGTTTAGGGTTAGAGTGATGGTTAGGGTTAGTGTGAGGTTTAGGGTTAGGGTGAGGTTTAGGGTTCTGGTTTGCATTAGGGTTAGGGTGAAGTTTAGGGTGTTTTTGAGGGTTGGGGTAGGGTTAGGGTTAGTGTTAGGGTGAGGGTTAGGGTTAGGGTTAGGGTTAGGATGAGGGTTAGGGTAAGGGGTAGCATTAGGATTAGGGTGAATGTTAGGATTAGGGTGATGGTTAGAGTAAGGGGAAGGGTTAGGGTTAGGGTGAGGTTAAGGATTAGGGTGAGGGTGAGGGTTAGTGTTAAGTTTAGGGTGATGGTGAGGGTGAGGGTTAGGGTTAGGGTAATGTTTAGCGTTAGGGTTAGTTTGAGGATTAGGGTGAGGTTTTGGGTTAGGGTGACCGTTCGCTTTAGGCTGAGTGTTAGGTTTAGGGTTAGGGTGAGGCTAAGGGTTCGTGTGATGTTTAGGGTGAGGGTGAGGCTGAGGGTGATGGTTCGGTTTCTCGTGAGGGTTAGGGTTTTGGTGAGGGTTAGGGTTAGGGTGAGGGTGATGGTGAGGTTGAAGTTATGGGTGAGCATGAGGGTTAGGGTTAGGGTTAGGGTGAGGTTTAGGTTTAGGGTTAGTGTTAGGTGAGTGTTACAGGGAGGGATAGGGTTAGGGTTAGGGTGAGAGTTAGGATTACTGTGTGGGTTAGGGTTATGGTTAGGGTGAGGGTAAGGATTAGGGTTAGGTTTAGTGTGAGGGTGAGGATTAGGGTTTGGGTTAAGGTTATGGGGAGGGTGAGGGTGAGTGTTAGGGTTAGGTTTAGGGTTAAGTTTAGGGTGAGGGTTATGGTGAGGTTTACGGTTAGGTCTAGGGTTAGGGTAAGGTTTAGAGTGAGGGTTAGAGTGAGGGTGAGGGTTAGGGTTAGGGTTAGGGTGAGGGATAGGGTGAGGTTAGGGTTAGGTTTAGGGTGAGGGTTAGGGTGAGGGTAAGTGTTCGGGTAAGGTTTAGGGTGAGGATGAGTGTTAGGGTTAGGTTTAGGGTTAGGGGTAGGGTGAGGGTTGGAGTTAGGGTGAGGGTTACTTTGAGGGTTTTTGTTAGTATTAGGGTTAGGTCTAGGGTGTGGTTTAGGGTGAGTGTGAGGGTTAGTGTTAGGGTAAGTGTTACGGTTTGGGTGAGGGTTAGTGTGAGGTTTAGGGTTAGGGTTAGAGTAAGTATTATGGTGAGGGTTAGGATGAGAGTTAGGGTGAGGGTTAGGGTGAGGGTAAGAGTTCGGGTGAGGGTTAGGGTTAGGTTGAGGGTTAGTGTTAGGGTTAAGATGAGGTTTAGTGTGAGGGTGAGGATTAGTGTTAGGGTTAGGGTTAGGGTGAGGTTAGGGTGAGGGTTTTGGTTAGTGTTAGGGTTAGGGTTAGGGTGAGGGTGAGGCTTAGTGTTAGGGTAGGGGTTAGGGTTAAGTGAGGGTTAGGGTTAGATTGAGGGTTAGAGTGAGGGCTAAGGTGAGGGTGAGGGTGAGGTTAGGGTTAGGGTGAGAATTGGGGTTAGGGATAGGGTTAGGGTTAGGGTAAAATTTACAGTGAGGGTTAGGGTTTGGGTTAGGGTGAATGTTAGGGTTAGGGGTAAAGTGAGGGATAGGTTTAGTGTGAGGCTTAGGGTTAGGTTTAGTTTTAGGGTTAACGTGAGGGTAAGGGTTAGTGTGAGTGTTAGGGTGAGGGTGAGGTTTAAGGTAAGTGTGAGGTTTAGGGTGAGGTTTAGTGTTAGAAGTAGGTTTAAGTTTAGGTTGAGGTTTAGTGTGAGGGCTAGGGTTAATGTCAGGGTTAGGGTTAGGTTGAGGGTTAGGGTTAGGATTAGGGTGAGGATTAGAGTGAGGGTTAGGGTTAGGATAAGTGTGAGGCTTAGGGTTAGTGTGACGGTTAGGGTTAGGCTTAGGGATATTGTGAGGTTTAGGGTTAGGTTTAGGTTTAGGGTTAGGGAAAAGTTTACGGTGAGGGTTAGGGTTAGGGTTAGGGTTAGGGTGAATGTTAGGGTTAGGGGTAGGCTGAGAGATAGGTTTTTTGTGAGGTTTAGGGTCAGGATTAGAGTTAGGATTAAGGTCAGGGTAATTGTTAGGGTGAGGCTTAGGGTGAGGGTGAGGGTTAGGGTTAGCATTAGTGTTAGGATGAGGGTTATGCTGAGGGTTAGGGTTAGGTTTAGGCTTAGGGGTTGGGTTAGGGTGATGGTGAGGGTTAGGGTTAATGTTAGGGTTAGGTTGAGAATTAGGGTGAAGTTTAGGGTTAATGTTAGGGATGGGTTTAGGGTGAGGGTTAGGGTTAGGGTTAGTGTGAGGGTTAGAGTTAGATTTAGGGTTAGGTTGAGGGTGAGGGTAAGTGTTCTGGTGAGGGTTAGGGTGAGGGTGATTGATAGGGTTAGCATAAGGTTTACGATGAGGATGAGATTTACGATTAGCATTAGGGTTAGGGGAAGGTCTAGGGTGAGGATTAGTGTTAGTGTTAAGGTGAGGGTGAGTTTGAGGTTTAGGATGAGAGTGAGAGATAGCGTTAGGGTTAGGGATAGAGTGAGGGTTAGGGTGAGGGTGAGGGTTAGGGTGTGGGTGAGGTTGAAGGTGAGGTTTTCGCTTACGTAAATTTGAGGGTTAGGTTTAGGGTTAGGGTTAGGTTTAGGGTTAGGTTGAGGGTCAATATTAGGGTTAGGGATAGGATGATTATTAGCGTGAGGGTTTGGTTAAGGTTTGGGTGAGGTTTAGGATTAGTGTGAGGGTTAGGTTAAGGGTTAGACTTAGGGTTGGGATGAGGGTAAGTGTGAGGGTGAGGTTTAGGGTGAGGGTGAGGTTTAGGGTTAGTGTTAGGGTTAGGGTGTGAGTTAGGGTGAGGGTTGGGGTTAGGGTTAGGGTGAATGTTAGGGTTAGGTTTAGGGTTAGGGTGTGGGTGAGTGTGAGTGTGAGGGTTAGTGTTAGAGTTAGGGTGAGGGTTAGGGTTAGGATTATGGTTAGGGTTAGGGTTAGGTTGAGGATGAGGATGAGGGTGAGAATGAGGATATGTGTGAGGGTTAGGTTTAGAGTTAGGGATAGGATGAGGATTAGGGTAAGGGGTAGGGTTAGGTTTAGAGTGAGGGTTAGGGATAGTGTGAGGTTTAGGTTAAGGGTTAGGTTTAGAGTAAGGAGGAGGATAAGGGTTAGGGTGAGAGTTAGGGTCAGGGTAAGGGTTAGGTTTAGGGTTAGGGATGTAGTGAGGGATAGGGTGAGGGTTATAGGGTTAGGGTTAGTGTGAGGGTTAGGGTGAGGGTTAGTGTTAGGGATAGGGTGAGGGTTAGGATGAGTGTAAGAGTTCAGGTGAGGGTTAGGTTGAGGGTGAGAGTTAGGGTTAGGGTTAGGGTGAGGGTTAGGGTGAGGGGTAGGATTAGGGTTAGGGTTAGGGTGAGGTTTAGGCTGAGGGTTTTGTTTAGTGGTATGGTTAGGTTTAGGGTGAGGGTTAGGTTGAGGATGAGTTAGGTTTAGGTTGAGGGTTGGGGTTAGGTTGAGGGTTATGGTGAGGGCTAGGGTGAGGTTGAGGTTTAGGGTTAGCGTTAGGGATAAGGTGATGTTCAGGGTTAGGGATAGGTTTAGGGTTAGGGTAAGGGTTAAGCTGAGGGTTAGGGTGAGGGTTAGTGTTAGGGTAGGGAGAATGTTAAGTTTAGTGTTAGAGTGAGATGTAGGTTTAGTGTGAGGGGTAGGGTTAGGTTTAGCGTTTGAGATAAGGTGAGGGTAAATGTTAGGGTGAGTGTTAGGGTGAGGGTGAGGATTAGGGTGAGCATTAGGGTTAGGGTCAGAGTTAGGTTTAGCTTTAGGTTTAGGGTGAGTGTTAGGGTTAGTGTGAGAGTTAGGGTGAGGTTGAGGGTAAGGGTTAAGGTGAGGGTTAGGTTGAGGTTGAGAGTTAGGGTATGGGTGAGCTTTAGGGTGAGGGTTATGGTTAGGGTTAGGGTTAGGATGAGGGTTAGGGTAAGGGGTGGGGTTAGGGTTGGGGTGAATGTTAGGATTAGGGTGACGGTTATGGTAAGGGTAAGTGTTAGGGTTAGGGTGAGGTTAAGGATTAGGGTGAGGGTGAGCGTTAGTGTTAGGTTTAGGGTGATGGTGAGGGTGAGGGTTAGTGTTAGGGTGAGGGTGAGGCTGAGGTTGAGGGTTAGGGTTAGTGTAATGGTTAGCATTAGTGTTAGTTTGAGGTTTAGGATGAGTTTTTGTGTTAGGGTGACCTTTAGGTTTAGGCTGAGTGTTAGGGTGAGGGTTAAGGTTAGTGTGATGTTTAGGGTGAGGGTGAGGCTGAGGGTGAGGGTGAGGGTTCACGTGAGGGTTAGGGTTTAGGTGATGGTTAGGGTTAGGGTGAGGGTGATGTTGAGGTTGAAGGTTAGGTTGAGCATGAGGGGTAGGGTTAGGGTAAGTGTGAGGTTTTGTTTTAGGGTTAGTGTTAGGTGAGGGTTACAGGGAGGGATAAGGTTAGGGTTAGGGTGAGAGTTAGGATTACTGTGTGGGTTAGGATTATGGTTAGGGTGAGATTAAGGATTAGGGTTAGGTTTAGGTTGAGGGTGAGGGTTAGGGTTAGGGTTAGGGTTATGGGAAGGGTTAGGGTGAGGTTTAGGGTTAGGTTTAGGCTTAAGTTAAGAGTGAGCGTTATGGTGAGCGTTAGCGTTATGGCTAGGGTAAGGGTAAGGTTTAGAGTGAGGGTTAGATTGAGGGTGAGGGTTAGGGTTAGGGTTAGGGTAAGTGATAGGGTAGGGTTAGGGTTAGATTTAGGGTGAGGGTTAGGGTGAGGGTAAGTGTTCTGATGAGGGTTAGGGTGAGGATGTGTTAGGGTTAGGTTTAGGGGTAGGGGTAAGGTGAAGGTTAGAGTTAGTGTGAGGGTTAATGTCAGGATTTTGGTTAGTGTTCGGGTTAGGTCTAGGGTGAGGTTTAGGGTGAGGGTGAGGGTTAGTGTTAGGGTAAGTGTTACGGTTTGGGTGAGGGTTAGGGTGAGGGTTAGGGTTAGGGTTAGGTTTAGGATAAGGATTACGGTGAGGGTTAGTATGAGAGATAGCGTGAGGGTTAGGGTGAGCGTAAGAATTCGGGTGAGGGTTAGTGTTAGGGTTAAAATGAGGTTTAGTGTGATGGTGAGAATTAGGGTTATGGTTAGGGTTAGGGTGAGGTTAGGGTGAGGGTTTTGTTTAGTGTTATGGTTAGGGTTAGGGTGTGGGTTAGGGTGAGGGTGAGGGTTAGTGTTAGAGTAGGTCTTAGGGATACAGTGATTGTTAGGTTTAGATTGAGGGTTAGAGTGAGGCCTAGGGTGAGTGTGAGTCTGAGTGTGAGGGTTAGGGTTAGGGTTAGGTTGATAATTGGGGTTAGGGATAGGTTTAGGGATAGGGTAAGTTTACAGTGAGGGTTAGGGTGAGGGTTAGTTTTAGTGTTATGGTGAATGCTAGGGTTAGGGGTAAGGTGAGGGATAGGTTTAGTGTGAGGTTTAGGGTTAGGTTTAGTGTTAGGGTTAACGTGAGGGTAAGGATTAGGGTGAGGGTTAGAGTGAGGGTGAGGGTTAGGGTAAGTTTGAGGTTTAGGGTGAAGGTTAGGGTTAGGGATAGGGTTAGGTTTAGGTTGAGGGTTAGGGTTAATGTTAGGGTTAGGGTTAGGGTGAGGGTTAGATTTGGATTAGGGTGAGGATTAGAGTGAGGGTAAGAGTTAGGATGAGGATTAGGCTTAGGGTGAGGGTGATGGTTAGGTTTAGGGTTAGGGATATTTTGAGGTTTAGGGTTAGGTTTAGGTTTAGGGTTAGGGAAAAGTTTACGGTGAGGGTTAGGGTGAGGGTTAGGGTTAGGGTAAGGGTGAATGTTAGGGTTAGGGGTAGGCTGAGGGATAGGTTTTTGAAGTATAGGGTCAGGATTAGGGTTAGGGTTAAGGTTAGGGTAAGTGTTAGGGTGAGGCTTAGGGTGAGGGTGAGGGTTAGGGTTAGCATTAGTGTTAAGGTGAGGGTTACGGTGAGTGCTACGGTTAGGACTAGGGTGAGGGTAAAGTTTAGAGTGAGGGTTAGAGTAAGAGTGAGTGTTAGGGTTAGGGTTAGGGTGAGGGATAGTGTGAAGGTTAGGGTTAGGGTGAGGGTAAGGGTTAGGTTGCGGGTTTTGGTTAGTGTTAGGATTAGTGTGAGGGTTAGGGTGAGGATGATGGTTAAGGTTAGGGTTAGTGTTAGGGTGAGGTCTAGGGTGAGGGTGAGGGTTAGGGTTAGGGTTAGGGTTAGGGATAAGGAGAGGATTAGTGTTATGATTTGGGTGAGGGTTAGGGTTAGGGTGAGGGTGAGGTTTAGGGTTAGGGTTTTTGTTAGGCTGAGGTTGAGGGTGAGGGTGAGTGTTAGGGTTGGGGTTAGGGTGAGGGTTATTGTTATTGTGATTGTTAGGGTGAGGGTGACTGTAACGGTTAGGGTGATGATTAGGGTGAAGTGAGGATTAGGGTTAGGGATAGGGTTAGTTTGAGGGTTTGGGTTAGGGTGAGGGTTAGGTTTCATGTGAGGGTTAGGGTTAGGTTTAGGATGAGGGTTAGGGTTGGTGAGAGGGTGGGGGTGAGGGTGAGGGTTAGGGTGAGCGTTAGGTTTAGGATGAGGGTGAGGGATAGTGTTAGTTTAGGCTGAGGGTGAGGGTGAGGGTGAGGTTTAGGGTTGGTGTTAGTGTTAGTGTTAGGGTGAGGGTTAGCGTGAGCGTTAGGTTTTGCGTAAGTGTTAGAGTGAGGGTTAGAATGAGGGTGAGGTTAGGGTTAGGGTGAGGGTAAGGGTTAGTGTGAGGGTTAGGCTGAGGGTGAGGGTTAGGGTTAGCATTAGGTTTAGGGTGAGCGATAGGGATAGGGATAGGTTTAGGGTTAGGGTTAGGGTGAGGGTGAGGGTTAGGGTGAGGCTGAGGGTGAGGTTGAGGGTTAGGATTAGGGTTAAGGTGAGGGTGAGTGTGTGGGTGAGGTTTAGGGTTAGGATTAGTGTTAGCTTTAGGGTTAGGCTGAGGGTGAGCTTGAGGGTGAAGGTGAGGGTTAGGTTTAGGTTTAACGTGAGGGTTAGGGTTAGTGTGAGGGTTAGGGTGATGGGGAGGTTTAGGGTTAGGGTTAGACTGAGTGTTAGTGTGAGGGTTAGGGTTAGTGTTAGGGTTAGGTTTAGGGTTAGGGTTAGGGTGAGGGTTAGGTTTATGTTTAAGGTTATGGTGAGGGTGAAGGTGAGGGTTTGGGTTAGGGTGAGGGTGAGGGTGAGGGTTAGGGTTAGCCTTAGTTTGAGGGTGAGGGTTGGATTTAATGTGAGGTATAGGTGAGGGTGCGGGTAAGGGTTAATGTGAGGGTGAGGGTGAAGATTAGGTTTGGCATTAGGGGTAGATGTAGGGTTAGTGTGAGGTTTAGGGTTTGTATTAGGGTTAGGGTTAGGATTAGGCTGAGGGTGAGGGTGAGGTTGAGGGTGAAGGTGAGCTTTAGGGTTAGGGTTAGGGTTAGAGTTATGGTTAGGCTGAGCGCTAGGATGATGGTGAGGGTTAGGTTTAGCGTTAAGTTTAAGGTGAGGGTTGAGTGTTAGGTTTAGGGTTAATGTGAGGGTGAGGGTTAAGGTTAGGTTGAGGGTTAGGGTTAGGGTGATGTTTAGGGTGAGAGTGAAGGTGAGAGTGAGGGTTCGGGTGAGGGTTAGGGTTAGGGTGAGGGTTATTGTTAGGTTTAGGGATAGGGTGAGGGTAAGGGTTACGATGACAGTTACGGTGAGGGTGAGGGTTAGGGTTACGTTTAGGGTTAGGGTGAGGGTTAGGGTTAGGTTAGGGTGAGAGTTAGGGTGAGGGTTAGGGTGAAGGTTAGGGTTAGGTTTAGGGTTTGGGTTAGGGTTAGGCTTAGGGTGAGGGGAAGGTGTAGGGTGCGGGTTAGAGAGAGGGTAAGGGATAGGGTTATGGTGAGGGTAAGGGTTAGGCTGAGGCTTCGGTTGAGAGTGAGCATTTGTGTTAGCAACAGTGTTGAGTTGATGGTGAGGGTTAGCGTTAGGCTGAGGGGTAGTTTTAGGGTTAGGGTGAGGGTTAGGTTTAGGGTTAGGATTAGGGTTATGGTGAGGTGAGGTTTAGGGTTAGGTTTAGGGTCATTTGGAGGGTTAGGTCGAGGGTTAGGGTTAGGGTTAGTTTTAGGTTTAAGGTTAGGGTGAGTGTTAGGTTGAGGTTTAGGGTTAGTGTTAGAGTTAGGGTTAGGATTAGGGTTAGGGTGAGGGTGAGGGTGAGGGTTACGCTTAGGCTCAGGCTTAGGGTTAGGCTGAGTGTGAGGGTGGGGTTGAGGATTAGAATTAAGGTGATGGTTAGTTTTAGGGTTATGGTGAGGGTTAGGATGAGGGTTATGGTTAGGATTAGGGTTAGGGTGAGGGCTAGGGTGAGGGTGTGGGTTAGGGTACGTTTTAGGCTTAGGCTTAGGTTTAGGCTGAGCCTTTGGTTGAGGATAAGGGTTAGGGTGAGGTTTACTGTTAGAGTTAGGGTTAGGTTGAGGGTGAGGTTTAGGGGTAGAGTTAGGGTTAGGGTGAGGTTTAGGGTTAAGGTGAGGGTCAGGGTGGGTGTGACGGTAAGGGTAAAGTTGAGGGTTCGGCTGAGGGTGAGGGTTATAGTAAGGGTGAGAGTTAGGGTTAAGGTGAGGTTTAGGGTTAGGGTTAGAGTGAGAGTGAGGGTTAGATTGAGGATAAGTGTTAGGGTTAGTGTGAGGTTTAGGGTGAGGATGAGGGTTAGGGTTAGGCTGAGGGCTAAGGTGAGGTTGAGGTTTAGGGTTAGTGTTAGGGTGAAGTTTAGGGTTAGGGTGATGGTTAGGGTTAGTGTGAGGGTTAGTGTTAGGGTTAGGGTTAGTGTTAGGGTGAAAGTGTTAGGGTGAGGGTTAGGTTTAGGATGAAGGTTATGTTTAGGGTGAGGGTTAGGGTTAGGGTTAGATTTATTGTTAGTGTTAGGGTTAGGGTTAGGGTTACGGTGAGGGTGAGGGTGAGGTTTCGGGTTAGGGTTAGGATTAGGATTAGGTTTAGTGTTATGGTGTGTAAGGACGAGGGTTAGTGTTAGGGTGAGATTTAAGGTTGGGGTTAGGGTTCCATTTAGCGTGAGGGTTAGGGTTAGGGTGAGGGTTAGGGTTACGGTTCGGGTTAGGGTGAGGTTAAGTTTAGGGCTAGTGTGAGGGTTCGTGTTGGGGTTAGGGTTAGTGTTAGGGTGAGGATATGTGTTAGGGTAAGGGTTTGGGTTAGGGTGAGGTTTATGGTTAGGTTGAGGGTTAAGATTAGGGTTAAGGTAATTGAAAGGGTTAGGTTTATTGTTAAGGTTAAGGTGAGGGTGAGTGTGTGGGTTACGGTTATGGTTAGGGAGAGGTTTAGGGTTTGCATTAGGGTTAGAGTTAGGTTTTGGGTGGGGGTGAGTTTTAGGGTTAGAGTTAGGGTTAGGGTGAGGGTTAGGTTGAGGGTTAGGGTTAGGGTTTGTGTTAGGGTTAGGGTTAGGGTGAGAGTTAGGATTAGGGTTAGGGTGAGGGTGAGTGTTAGCATTAGGGTTAGGGTTAGGGTTAGGTTTAGGCTTAGGATTAGTGTTATTGTTAGGGTTAGGGTTAGAGTTATGGTGAGGGTGAGGGTGAGGGTGAGGGTTAGGTCCAGGGTTGGGGTGAGGGTGAGGTATAGGGTTAGGTTTAGGGTTAGTTGGAGGGTTAGGTCAGGGTTAGGGTTAGGGTTAGTTTTAGGGTTAAGGTTAGGGTGAGGGTTAGGTGGAGGTTTAGGGTTAGTGTTAGAGTTAGGGTTAGGATTAGGTTTAGGTGAGGGTGAGTGTGAGTGTTAGGGTTAGTGTTAAGCTTAGGCTTAGGGTTAGGCTGAGGGTGAGGGTGGGTGTGAGGCTTAGAGTTAGGGTGATGTTTAGGGTTAGGGTTAGGGTGAGTGTTAGGATGAGGGTTATGGTTAGGATTAGTGTTATGGTGAGGGCTATGGTGAGGGTGTGGGTTTGGGTAAGTGTTAGGCTTAGGCTTAGGGTTAGGCTGAGCGTTTGGTTGAGGATAAGTGTTAGGGTTAGAGTTAGGATGAGGTTGAGTGTTAGGGTTAGGGTTAGAGTTAGGATTAGAGTGAGGGTGTGGTTTAGGGGTTAGGGTTAGGGTTAGGGTGAGGGTTAGGGTTAGGGTCAGGTTTAGGGTGGGGGTAACGGTAAGGGTAAATTTGAGGGTTAGACTGAGGGTGAGGGTTATGGTAAGGGTGAAGGTTAGGGTTAGGGTGAGGGTTAGGGTTAGGTTTAGAGTGAGGGTGAGGGTTAGATTGAGGGTAAGTGTTAGGGTGAGTTTGAGGTTCAGGGTGAGGATGAGGGTTAGGATTAGGGTGAGGGCTAAGTTGAGGTTGAGGTTTAGGGTTAGTGATAGGGTGAGGTTTAGGGTTAGGGTGATGGTTAGGGTTAGTGTGAGGGTTAGTGTTAGGGTTAGGGTTAGTGTTAGGGTGAGGGTATTAGGGTGAGCTTAGGGTTATGGTGTGGGTTATGGTTAGGGTGAGGGTTAGGGTTAGGGTTAGGGTTATTGTTACCGTAAGGGTTAGGGTTACGGTTATGGTGAGGGTTAGGGTTAGGGTTAGGATTAGGATTAGGGTTAGTGTTAGGGTGAGTGTAAGTGTTAGGATGAGGGTTAGGGTTAGGGTGAGGATTATGGTTAAGGTTAGGGTTAAGTTGAGCATGAAGATTAGGCTTAGGTTGAGGGTTCGTGTTATGGTTCTGGTTAGGGTGAAGTTAGGGTTAGGGCTATTTTAAGGGTTAGTGGTAGGGTTAGGGCAAGTGTTATGTTGAGGTTTAGGGTTAGGGTGAGGATTATGGTTAGGGTGAGGATTAGGGTTATTGTTATTGTTAGGGTTAGGGTTAGATTTAGTGTTAGAGTGAGGGTGAGGGTGAGATTTAGGGTTAGAGTTAGGGTTAGGGTTGGGTTTAGGGTTAGGGTGAGGGTTAGGCTTAGGTTTAGGCTTAGGCCGAGCATGAGGGTGAGGGTTATGGTTCAGGTTAAGGTGAGGGTTAGGGTTATGATTAGTGTCAGGTTTAGGATGAGGTTTAGGGTTGTGGTGAGATTTAGGATGAGGGTTAGTGTGAGGCTGAGGGTTAGGGTTAGGGTAAGGGTTAGGTTTAGGGTTATGGGGAGGGTTAGTTTTAGGATTAGGGTTAGGGTGAGGGCTAGGGTGAAGGTCAGGTTTAGGGTTAGGGTGAGGTTTTGGGTTAACATTAGGGTTAGGGTTAGGGTGAGTGTAAAGGTTAGAGTTAGGGTTAGTATTAGTGTTACGCTTAGGGTTTGGCTGAGGGTGAGGGTGAGTCCCTGTGTCTCTTACTCCAATTAAGCAGCAAAAAGCCACCAGTGGATCTGTGGCTCAAGTGGTAGAGTACCAGACATGAACACAAAGACTAACGGACAGTACCCAAGCTTTAAAACCCAGTACTTCCACCACACACAACCATTAAAACATCAACAACATCCACAAATAGGAGAAGGGAGTTATTATATTCTCCGCTTATGACATGGCAGCTAAGATACAACAAGTCTATGTGATCTCTCCAAGTCACAAGTAGTGGAGTTGGAAATATGACCACCTGATTGGAAATCTGTATCTTTGCTGGTCTGTTCAGTTTGCACTGGACTTTGAGGATTAGGGTTAGGGTGAGGGTTAGGTTTAGGGTTATGGGGAGGGTTAGGATGATTGTTAGAGTTAGGATTAGGGTTAGGGTGAGAGCTAGGGTGAGGGTGAGGTTTAGGGTTAGGGTTAGGGTTAGGTTGAGGGTGAGTTTTAGGGTTAGAGTTAAGCTTAAGGTGAGCCTGAGGGTGAGGGTGAGGGTTAGGGTTAGGATTAGGAATAGGGTAAGGGTTAGTGTGACTGTTAGGGTTAGGGTTAGGGTTAGGGTTAGGATTAGGTTTAGGGTTACACTGAGGGTGAGGGTGAGGTTGAGGGTGATGGTAAGGGTTAGCGTGAGGGTTAGGGTAAGGGTTAGTGGGAGGGTTAGGATGAGGGTTAGGGTTAGGATTAGGTTTAGGGTGAGGGCTAGGGTGAGGGTGAGGTTTAGGGTTAGGGTTAGGGTGAGGGTGAGGGTTGGGGTTAGAATTAGGGTGAGAGTTAGGATTCGGGTTAAGTTTATGTTTAGGGTGAGGGTTAGGGTAAGGGTTACGGAGAGGGTGAGGTTTAGGGTTAGGTTGAGGCTTAGGGTTAGGATTAGTGTTAGGGTGAGGGTGAGGGTGAGGGTTAGGTTAGTGTTAGGGTGAGGGTTAGGATGAGGGTTAGGATTAGGATTAGAGTGAGGGCTAGACTGAGGGTGAGGTTTAGGGTTAGGGTTAGGGTCAGGTTTAGGGTTAGGGTTAGGGTGAGGGTGAGGGTGAGGTTTAGGTTTCGATTTAGGGTAAGGGTGAGGCTGAGGTTGAGGTTTAGGATTAGGGTTAGTGTTAGAGTTAGGGTTAGGGTGAGGGTTAAGTTGAGGCTGAGGGTTAGGCTTAGGTTTAGGATTAGGATTAGGGTAATGGTTAGGGTGAGTGTGAGGTTTAGCGTTAGGGTTAGGCTTAGGCTTAGGGTTAGGCTGAGGGAGAGGGTGAGGGTGAGGGTTAGCTTTAGGTTGAGGGTTAGGTTTAAGGTTAGCTTGAGAGTTAGGGCTCAGGTTAAGTTTAGGGTTAGGGTGAGGGTTAAGGTTAGGTTGAGTGTTAGGGTTAGGGTTAGGGTCAGGATTAGGTTTAGGGTGAGGTTGAGGGTTAGGATGAGGTTTAGCTTTAGGTTTAGGGTGAGGGCTAGGGTGAGGGTTAAGGTTAGGATAGGGTTAGGTTTAGGATTTGGGTTAGGGTGAGGGTGAGTGTGAGGGTTAGGGTTGGGTTAGGCTTAGGGTTTAGGTTTAGGGTTAGGGTTAGACTTAGATTTAGGGTGCGGTTAGGGTTAGGGTTTTGGTTAGGGTGAGGGTGAGACTGAGGATTAGGGTTAGGTTTATGTTTTGGTTTAGGGTTATGGTTTGTGTTAGGGTTAAGGTTAGGTTTAGGGTTTCGGTGAGGGTTAGGGTTACGTTTAGGTTTAGGGTTAAGTTATGGTTAGGGTTAGGTTAGGGGTGAGGATTAGGGTTAGTGTTAGGGTTAGGGTCATTGTTAGTGTTATGGTTAGAGTTAAGTTTTCAGTGAGCGTGAGGCTGAGGGTGAGGGTTTTGGTTAGGGTTAGGGTTAGGGTTAGGGTTACTGTTATTTTTAGGGTTTGGGTTAGATTTACAGTGAGGTTGAGAGTGAGAGTGAAGGTTAGTGTTAGGGTGAGGTTTAGGATTACGGTTAGGGTTAGGGTTACGGTGAGGGTTAGGTTTAGGGTTAGAGTTAGGGTTTGAGGGAGGGTTAGGGTGAGGTTAGGGTTAGGGTTAGGGTTAGGGTGAGCGTGAGTGTGAGGGTTAGTTTGAGGGGTAGGCTAAGACTTAGGCTTAGGCTGAGCATCTGCGTGGGTGTGAGGATTAGGTTTAGGGTGATGGTTAGGGTTAGGGTTAGTGTTATTGTTAGGGTTAGTGTTAGAGTTATGGTGAGGGTGAGGGTGAGAGTGAGGGTTAGTTTTACGGTTAGGGTGGGGTTTAGGGTTAGGGATAAGGTAAGGTTTAGGGTGGGGTTTAGGGTTAGGGTTAGGGTTAGGGTGAGTGTGAGGTTTAGGGTTAGATATAAGGTTAGGTGGAGGGGTAGGGTGAGGGTTAGTTATAGGGTAATTGTTAGGGTGAGGGTGAGGGTGAGAGTTAGGTTTAGGGTTAGGGTTAGGGTTAGGTTTAGAGTTACTGTGTGGGTGAGGGAGCGGGTGAGTGTGAGGGTTAGGGTTAGGTTTAGGGTTAGGCTTAGCGTTAGGCTTAGGGTTAGGCTGAAGTTGAGGGTGAGTATGAGGATTAGGGTTAGATTGAGGGTTAGGGTTAGGGTTATGATGAGGGTTAGGGTTAGGGTTAGGGTGAGGGCTAGGGTGAGTGTGATGTTTAGGGTTAGGGTTAGGGTGACGTTTAGTGTTAGGGTTAGGGTTAGAGTTACTGTGAGTGTGAGGGTGCGGGTGAGTTTGAGGGTGAGGGTGAGGGTGAGGGTTAGGGTTAGGGTGAGGTTTAGGGTTAGTGTTAGGGTGAGAGGTAGGGTTCAGGTGAAGTTTAGGGTTAGGATGTGGTTTAGGGTTAGGGATAAGTTTAGGTTTAGGGTTAGGGTTAGACTTAGATTTAGGGTGCGGTTCGGGTTAGGGTTTGGATTAGGGTGAGGGTGAGGCTGAGGATTATGTTTAGGTTTAGGGTTAGATTTAGGGCTAGGTTTAGGGTTAGGGTTTGTGTTAAGTTTAGGGTTATGGTTAGGCTTAGATTTAGGGTGAGGGTTAGGGTTAGAGTTAGGCTTAGGGTTAGGCTGAGGGTGAGGGCGGGGGTTAGGATTAGTGTTAGGGTTAGGGTTATTGTTAGTGTTATGGTTAGGGTTAAGTTTGCGGTGAGGGTGAGGCTGAGGTTGAGGGTTAGATTTAGGGTTAGGGTTAGTGTTATTGTTAGGGTTAGGTTTAGAGTTACCGTTAGGTTGAGGGTGAGGGTGAAGTTTAGGGTTAGGGTGAGGTTTAGGTTGAGCTTTAGGGTTAGGCTTAGAGTTAGGCTGAGGTTGAGGGTGTGGGTTCAGTTTAGGGTTAGGGTGATGGTTCGGGTTAGGGTTAGTGTTAAGGTTAGAGTTCCAGTGAAATTGAGGGTGCAGGTGAGGGTTAGGGTTAGGGTTAGGGTGGGGTTCAGGGTTAAGTTTAGGGTTAGGGTTAGGGTGAGGTTTAAGTTTAGATTTAGTGTTACGGTGAGGGCTAGGGTGAGAGTGAGGGTTGGGGTTAGGGTTAGGGTGAGGGTAAGTGTTAGGGTGAGGGTATGGGTTAGGGTGAGGGTAAGTGTTAGGGTGAGGGTATGGGTTAGGGTGAGGGTAAGTGTTAGGGTGAGGGTATGGGTTAGGGTGAGGGTAAGTGTTAGGGTGAGGGTATGGGTTAGGGTGAGGGCTATGGTTAGGGTGAGGTTTAGGATTAGGGTTATTGTTAGGGTTAGGTTTAGGGTTAAGTTTACGGTGAGAGTGAGGGTGAGGGTTAGGGTTAGGGTTAGGGTGAGGTTTAGGGTTTGGGTTAGGGTTAGTGTTAGGGTTAGGATGAGGGTGAGGTTTAGGGTTAGAGTTAAGGTTAGGGTGATGGTGAGGTTGAGAGTTAGGGTTAGTGTTAGGTTTGGGGTTAGGATGAGAGTTAATGGGTGGGTTAGGGTTAGGGTTAGGATTAGGGATAGGATTAGGTTTAGGGTGAGGGTGATTGTGTGTATTAGGGTTAGGTTTAGGTTTAGGCTTAGGGTTAGTCTGAGGGTGAGGTTGAGGGTGAGGGTTAGGTTTAGGGGAAGGGTTAGGAGGAGGGTTATGGTTAGGTTTCGGGTTAGGGTAAGGGCTAGGGTGAGGGTGATGTTAAGGGTTAGCGTTAGGGTGAAGTTTAGGGTTAGGGTTAGGGTTAGGTTTAGGGTTAGTGTTAGGTTTAGGGTTAGGGTTAGGGTGAGGGTTAGGCTGAGGCTGAGTGTATGATTAGGGTTAGGATTAGGATTAGGGTTATGGTTAGAGTGAGTGTGAGTGTGAGGGTTAGGGTTATGGTTAGGGTTAGGCTGAGGGTTGGGGTGAGGGTGAGGGTTAGGTTTAGGGTGAGGGTTAAGGTGAGGGTTAGGCTTAGGCTTAGGTAGGCTGAGCATGAGGGTGAGGGTTAGGGTTCGGATTAGGATGAGGGTTAGGTTTATGCTTAGTGTCAGGTTTAGGATGAGGTTTAGGGTTAGGGTTAGGGTTAGGGTGAGGGTTAGGGTGAGTGTTAGGGTGAGGGTTAGGGTTAGGGATAGGGTTAGGTTTAGGATTAGGGTTAGGGTGAGGGTGAGTGTGAGGCTTATGGTTAGGTTGAGGTTTAGTCTGAGAGTTAGGGTGAGGGATAGGGTTAGGGTTTGGTTTAGGGTGCAGGTGAAGTTGAGGATTAGGGTTAGGTTAAGGGTTAAATTTAGGCTTAGGTTTAGGGATAGGGGTAGTGTTAAGGTTAGGGTTAGGGTTAGGGTTAGGCTGAGGGTGACTGTGTGGGTGAGGATTAGAGTTAGGGTTAGGGTTAGGCTTAGGGTTAAGGGTTAATGTTAGTGTTATGGTTATGGTTAAGTTTGCGGTGAGGGTGAGGCTGAGGGTGAGGGTTAGGGTTAGGGTTAGTGTGAGGGTGAGGTTTAGGGTTATGGGTAGGGTTAGGATGAGGGTTAGTGTTAGGATTAGGGTCAGGGTGAGGGCTAGGGTGAGGGTGAGGTTTAGGGTTATGGTTAGGGTGAGGTTTAGTGTTAGGTTTAGGGTTAGGGTGAGGGTGAGGTTTAAGGTTAGAGTTAGGTTTAAGGTGCGGGTGAGGGTGAGGGTTAGGTTTAGGGTTAGGGTTACGGTGAGGGTTATGCTTAGGGTTAGGGTTAGGGTTATGATTTGTGTTAGGGTGAAGGCTAGGGTGAGGGTTAGGTTTCGGGTAAGGTTTGGCTTAGGCTTAGGTTTAAGCTGAGCGTGAGGTTGAGCGTGAGGTTTAGGGTTAGTGTTAGTGTGAGGTTTAGTGTTAGGGTTAGATTTAGAGTTAGGATTAGGGTGAGGGTGAGGTTTAGGGGTAGAGTTAGTGTTTCGGTGAGGTTTAGGCATAGGATAAGTGTTAGGGTGGGGGTTACAGTAAGGGTAAGTTGAGGGTTAGGCTGAGGGTGAGGGTTTAGGGTTAGGTTGAGGGTTAGGGTTAGGGTTAGGTTGAGGGTGAGGGTTAGATTGAGGATTAGTGTTAGGGTTAGTGTGAGGTTTACCGTGAGGATGAGTGTTAGGGTTAGGGTTAGGGCTAGGGTTAGGTTGAGGTTTAGGGTTAGTGTTAGGGTGAGGTTTAGGGTTTTGGTGATGTTTATGGTTATTGTGAGGTTTAGTGTTCAGGTTACGGTTAGTGTTAATGTGAGAGTAACTGTTAGGGTGAGGGTTAGGTTTATGGTGAGGGTAATGGTTAGGGTGAGGGTTAGGGTTAAGGTTACTGTGAGGGTGAGGGTTAAGTTTAGGGTTAGGTTTAGTATTAGGGTTAGTGTTAGGGTGAGGGTAAGTGTTAGGATGAGGATGAGGGTTAGGGTGAAGATTATGGTTAGGGTTAGGTTAAGTTGAGCATGAGGATTAGGCTTAGGTTGAGGGTTCGGGTTAGGGTTCTGGTTAGGGTGAGGTTAGGGTTAGGGTTATTGTGAGGGTTAGTGTTAGGGTTAGGGTTAGAGGTAGGGTGAGGGCAAGTGTTAGGGTGAGGTTTAGGGATCGGGTGAGGATTATGGTTAGGGTGAGTGTTAGGGTTATTGTTAGGGTTAGGGTTAGATTTAGTGTTAGGGTGAGGGTGAGGGTGAGGGTGAGATTTAGGGTTAGAATTAGGGTTAGGTTTAGGGTTAGGGTTAGTGTGAGGGTTAGGGTTAGGCTTAGGCTTAGGCTTAGGCCGAGCATGAGGTTGAGGGTTAGGGTTCGGTTTAGGGTTCGTGTTAGGGTTTTGATTAGTGTCAGGTTTAGGATGAGGTTTAGGGTTAGGGTTAGGGTTATGGTGAGGGTTAGGGTAAGGGTTAGGGTGATGGTTAGTGTTAGGGATAGGGTTAGGTTTAGGATTAGTTTTAGGGTGAGGGTGAGTGTGATGCTTATGATTAGGTTTAGCCTGAGAGTTAGGGTGAGGGTTAGGGTTAGGGTTTGGTTTAGGGTGCAGTTGAGGTTGAGGATTAGGGTTAGGTTAAGGGTTAAATTTAGGGTTAGGTTTAGGGATAAGGGTAGTGTTAAGGTTAGGGTTAGGGTTAGGGTTAGGCTGAGGGTGACTGTGGGGGTGAGGATTAGAGTTAGGGTTAGGCTTAAGGTTAGGGTTATTGTTAGTGTTATGGTTAGGGTGAAGTTTGCAGTGAGGGTGAGGCTGAGGGTGAGGGTTAGGGTTAGGGTTAGGGTGACGGTGAGGTTTAGGGTTAGAGTTAGGGTTAGGGTTAGGGTGAGGTTTCGGGTTAGGGTTAGAGTTGGGGTTATGGTGAGGGTGAGGTTTAGGGTTAGAGTTAGGGTTACGGTGAGGCTGAGGGTGAGGTTTAGGGTTAGGGTTAGTGTTAGGTTTAGGGTTAGGGTTAAGGTGAGGGTTAGGGTGAGGGTGAGGGTTACGGTTAAGTTTAGGATTAGGATTAGCGTTAGGGTTAGGGTGAGTGTGAGTGTTAGGTTTAGGGTTAGTATTAGGGTTAGGCTTAGGGTTTGGCTGAGGTTGAGGGTGAGTCCCTGTGTCTCTTACTCCAATTAAGCAGCAAAAAGCCACCAGTGGATCTGTGGCTCAAGTGGTAGAGTACCAGACATGAACACAAAGACTAACGGACAGTACCCAAGCTTTAAAACCCAGTACTTCCACCACACACAACCATTAAAACAACAACAACGTCAACAAATAGGAGAAGGGAGTTATTATATTCTCCGCTTATGACATGGCAGCTAAGATACAACAAGTCAATGTGATCTCTCCAAATCACAAGTAGTGGAGTTGGAAATATGACCACCTGATTGGAAATCTGTATCTTTGCTGGTCTGTTCAGTTTGCACTGGACTTTGAGGATTAGGGTTAGGGTGAGGGTTAGGGTTAGGGTTATGTGAAGGGTTAGGATGATTGTTAGAGTTAGGATTAGGGTTAGGGTGAGGGCTAGGGTGAGGGTGAGGTTTAGGGTTAGGGTTAGGGTTAGGGTGAGGGTCAGTTTTAGGGTTAGAGTTAGGCTTAAGGTGAGCCTGAGGGTGAGGGTGAGGGTTAGGGTTAGGATTAAGATTAAGATAAGGGTTAGGGTGAGTGTGAGTGTTAGGGTTAGGGTTAGGATTAGGCTTAGGGTTACACTGAGGGTGAGGGTGAGGGTGAGGGTAAGGGTTAGGATTAGGGTTAGGGTGAGAGTGAGTGTGTGTGTTAGGGTTTGATTTAGAGTTAGGCTTAGGGTGAGGTTGAGGGTGATGGTTCGGGTTAGGGTGAGGGTTAGGGTAAGGGTTAGGTGGAGGGTTAGGATGAGGGTTAGGGTTAGGATTAGGGTTATGGTGAGGGCTAGGGTGCGGGTGAGGTTTAGGGTTAGGGTGAGTGTTAGGGTTAGGGTTAGGGTTAGCGTGAGATTTAGGATTCGGGTTAAGTTTAGGTTTAGGGTGTGTGTTAGGTAAGGGTTACGGTGAGAGTGAGGGTTAGCGCTATGTATAGGTTGAGGCTTAAGGTTATTATTAGGGTTAGGGTGAGGATGAGGATTAGGGTTAGTTTTAGGGTGAGGCTTAGGATGAGGGTTAGGATTAGGGTTAGGGTGAGGGCTAAGCTGAGGGTGAAGTTTAGGTTTAGGGTTAGGGTGAGGTTTAAGGTTAGGGTTAGGGTTAGAGTGAGGGTGAGGTTTAAGCTTAGAGTTAGGTAAGGGTGAGGCTGAGGTTGAGGGTTAGGGTTAGGGTTAGTGTTAATGTAAGGGTTAGGGTGAGGGTTAAGGTGAGGGTGAGGGGTAGGCTTAGGTTTAGGGTTAGGCTTAGGCTTATGATTAGGCTGAGCGAGAGGGTGAGTGTGAGGATTAGCTTTTGGTTGAGGGTTAGGGTTAGGGTTAGCTTGAGATTTAGGGTTCAGGTAAATTTTAGGGTTAGGGTGAGGTTAGCGTTAGGGTTAGGGTGAGGATTAGGGTTAGGGTGAGGGTTAGGATGAGGATTAGGGTTACAATTAGGGTTAGGTTGAGGGCTAGGGTGAGGGTGAGGATTAGGGTTAGTGTTAGGGTAAGGTTTAAGTTTATGGTTAGGTTTAGGATGAGGGTTAGGATGCGGGTTAGTGTTATGGTGAGGTTGAGGATTAGTGTAAGGGTGAGGGTTAGGGTGAGGTTTACGGTTAGAGTGAGGTTGAGTATTAGCATTAAGATTAGGGTTAGGGTGAGGGTGAGTGTTAGCATTAGGGTTAGGGTTAGGGTTAGGTTTAGGGTTAGGATTAGTGTTATTGTTAGGGTTAGAGTTATGGTGAGCGTGAGGGTGAGGGTGAGGGTGAGGGTTAGGCTTAGGGTTAGGGTGAGTTTTAGGTTTAGGGTTAGGTTTAGGGTTAGGGTGAGGGTGAGGTTTATGGTTAGGTTTAGTGTTAGTTGGAGGGTTAGGTCAAGTGTTCGGGTTAGGGTTAGTTTTAGGGTTAAGGTTAGGGTGAGGTTTAGGTGGAGGTTTAGGTTTAGTGTTAGAGTTATGGTTAGGATTAGGGTTAGGGTGAGGGTGAGTGTGAGGGTTAGGGTTAGGCTTAGGCTTAGGATTAGGGTTAGGCTGAGGGTGAGGGTGGGGGTGAGGATTAGGGCTAGGGTGATGGTTAGGGTTAGGGTTAGGGTGAGGGTTAGGATGAGGGTTAGGGTTAGGATTAGGGTTAGGGTGAGGGCTAGGATGAGGGTGTGTGTTAGGGTAAGTTTTAGGCATAGGCTTAGGGTTAGGCTGAGCATTTGGGTGAGGATAAGGGTTAGGATTAGGGTTAGTGTGAGGTTTAGTGTTAGGGGTAGGGTTAGAGTTAGGGTTAGGGTGTTGGTGAGGTTTAGGGTTAGAGTTAGGGTTAGGTTGAGTGTTAGGGTGGGGGTGATGGTAAGGTTAAGGTGAGGGATAGGCTGAAGGTGAGGGTTATGGTAAGGTTTAGTGTTAGGGTTAGGGTGAGTGTTAGGGTTAGGGTTAGAGTGAGGGTGAGGGTTAGAGTGAGGATAAGTGTTAGGGTTAGTGTGAGGTTTAGGGTGAGAATGACGGTCAGGGTTAGGGTGAGGGCTAAGGTGAGGGTTAGGTTTAGGGTTAGTTTTAGGGTGAAGTTTAGGGTTACGGTTAGTGTTAGGGTTAGGGTGAGGGTGAGATTTAGGGTTAGAGTTAGTGTTATGGTGAGGCTGAGGGTGAGGGTTAGGGTTAGTGTTAGTGTTAGGTTTAGGGTTAGGGTTAAGGTGAGCGTTAGGCTGAGAGTGAGGGTTAGGGTTAGGATTCGGATTAGGATTAGGGTTAGGGTTATGGTGAGTGTGAGGGTTAGGGTTAAGGTTAGGGTTAGGCTTAGGGTTAGGCTGAGGTTTAGGGTGAGAGTGAGGGTTAGGGTTTGGTGATGGTAAGTGTTAGGGTTATGGGGAGGGTTAGGATTTGTGTTAGGTTTAGGATTAAGTTTAGTGTGAGGACTAGGGTGAGGGTCAGGTTTAGGGTTAGGGTTAGGGTGAGGTTTAGGGTTAGGGTTAGGTTTAGGGATAGGGTGAGGGTGCGGTTTAGGGTTAGAGTTAGGGTTAAGGTGAGGCTGATGGTGAGGTTTAGGGTTAAGGTTAGGATTAGGATTAGGGTAAGGTTTAGGGTGATTGTGAGTGTTAGGGTTAGGGTTCGGGTTTGAGTTAGGGTTACACTGAGGGTGAGGGTGAGGATGAGGGTTAGGGTTAGGATTTGGTTTAGGGTGAGAGTGAGTGTGTGTGTTAGGGTTAGGTTTAGGGTTAGGATTAGGATTACGCTGATGTTGAGGTTGAGGGTGAGGGTTAGGGTTAGTCTGAGGGTTAGTTTAAGGGTTAGGGGCAGGGTTAGGATGAGGGTTAGGGTTAGGATTAGGGTTAGGGTGAGGGCTAGAGTGAGGGTGAGGTTTAGGGTTACGGTTAGGGTGAGAGTTAGCGTTATGGTTAGGGGAGAGTAGGATTCGGGTTAAGTTTAGGGTTAGGGTGAGGGTTAGGGAAGGGTTACTGTGAGGTTGATGGTTAGGGTTAGGTTGAGGTTTAGGGTTAAAATTAGGGTTAGGGTGAGGTTGATGATTAGGGTTAGATTGAGGGTTACGGTTAGGATTTGTATTAGGGTGAGGGCTAGGGTGAGGGTGAGCGTTATGGTTAGGGTTTAGCTTAGGCTTAGGGTTAAGCTACGCGTGATGGTGAGTGTGAGGTTTAGGGTTAGGGTTAGTGTGAGGTTTAGTGTTAGGGTTAGGGTTAGAATTAGGGTTAGGGTGAGGGTGAGGTTTAGGAGTAGAGTTAATGTTAGGCTGAGTGTTAGGCTTAGGGTGAGGGTTGGGGTGGGGGTGACACTAAGGGTAAGGTGAGGTTTAGACTGAGGGTGAGGGTTACGGTAAGGGTGAAGGTTAGGGTTAGGTTGAGTGTTAGGGTTAGGTTTAGGGTTAGGGTTAGGTTGAGGGTGAGGTGTAGATTGAGGATTAGTGTTAGGGTTAGTGTGAGGTTTACCGTGAGGATGAGTGTTAAGGTTAGGGTTAGGGCTAAGGTTAGGTTGAGGTTTAGGGTTAGTGTTAGGGTGAGGTATAGGGTTAGGGCGATGGTTAGGGTTAGTGTGAGGCTTAGTGTTTGGGTTACGGTTAGTGTTAAGGTGAGGGTAAGTGTTAGGGTGAGGGTTAGGTTTAGCGTGAGGGTAATGGTTAGGGAGAGGGTTAGGGTTAAGTTTAGGGTTTTTGTTAGGGTTAGGGTTAGGGTTACGGTTACTGTGAGGGTGAAGCTTAGGTTTAGGGTTAGGATTAGGATTAGGGTTCGTGTTAAGGTGAGGGTAAGTGTTAGGGTGAGGCTTAGGGTTATGCTGAGGGTAATAGTTAGGGTGAGGGTGAGGGTGAGGGTTAGGGCTAGGGTTACGTTGAGCGTGAGGTTAGGGTTAGGTTGAGCGTGAGGTTAGGGTTAGGTTGAGGGTTAGGGTTAGGGTTAGGTTTATGGTGAGTTTAGGGTTAGGGTAAGTGTGATGGTTAGTTTTACGGTTGGGGTTAGTGATAGGGTGAGGGTTAGTGTTAGGGTTAGGGTTAGGGTTAGAGTTAGTGTTAGGGTCAGGGTGAGCTTTAGGGTTAGAGTTAGGGTTAGTGTTAGGGTTAGGGTTAGGGTGAGGGTTAGGGTTAGGCTTAGGTTTAGGCTTAGGCCGAGCATGAGGGTTCGGGTTAGGGTTCGGGTTAGGGTTCGGGTTACGGTTATGGTTACTGTCAGGTTTAGGATGAGGTTTAGGGTTAGGGTTAAGGTTAGGGTAAGGGCTAGGTTGAGGGTTAGGGTGAGGTTTAGGGTGAGGGGTAGGGTTAGGTTTAGGATTAGGGTTAGGGTGAGTGTGAGTGTGAGGCTTAGGGTTAGGGTTAGGGTTAGGCTTAGAGTTAGGTTGAGGGTTAGGGTTACGGTTTGTATTAGGGTGCAGTTGAGGCTGATGTTTAGGTTTAGGTTTAGGGTTAGATTTAGGGTTAGGTTTAGGTTTATAGTTAGTGTGAGGGTTATGTTGAGGGTTAGGCTTAGGGTTAGGGTTAGGCTTAGGGTAAGGCTGAGGGTGACTGGGGGTGAGGATTAGAGTTAGGTTTAGGGTTAGGCTTAGGGTTAGGGTTACTGTTAGTGTTATGGTTAGGGTTTCGTTTATGGTGAGGGTGAGGCTGAGGGTAAGTGTGAGGGTTAGGGTTAAGTTTAGTGTTATTGTTAGGGTTAGGGCTAGAGTTACCATAACTTTGAGGGTGAGGTTCAAGATTAGGGTTAGGGTGAGTTTTAGGGTTAGGGATAGGGTTAGGATGAGGGTGAGGTTTAGGGTTAGGGTTAGGGTTAGGGTTAGGGTTAGGGTGAGGTTTCGGGTTAGG